>NC_092201.1:15882084-16134916 GCF_043641665.1 Enoplosus armatus | reverse complement strand
CTGGTTTGGACGGAATCCTGAGCTTGAGGACGAAGGAATTCTTGCCATCGGCCGCGAAACAGGGAGCGGGTTTTCACCGCAACACCGTCCTGTCTCATTTTCAGTACGACCAGCGTAAAGCTAACCACCCTTAAGCTCAGGACCACTTAAGTTGGGGCCGTTTTCGAGGTTGAGTCGGCTACAAGCTAACCGCGGCGGCCTCGTGTCTTGTCAAGCGTGCGTACCAAAAGTGCGCATCCGAACGCCCACAAGTCAAAAAGTCGGAGAGAACGGAACAGGTCGCCTCTAGACTGGACTTGACGCTGGACTACGTCCTACGAAATGCGCCAGCAAGACAGTCAAAAACACACAAGCAAGTCACCGGTTTTTGTATATATATATCTATATATATATAGATATATATATAGATATATATATAAGTATGAGAAACCAAGAATGGAATGGCGTCAGGAGAAGTGTCGCCGCGATTCGTGTAGTCGGCCGAGGGACCGGCGTCCTCTTCACTCCCTCGTTTAACAAGCTGTAAGGTCAACTTCAGCGGGCGTGTTTCTTTTCTTTCCCTCCCATGACTGCACCTGTGCTGTTTTGTTTTCCTTTCTTGTTTTGTAGAGAGTGGGGGGGGGGGGGGGGGGTTATTTTTTTGAAGGATGCGGTTCTCTAAAAGGTTAAGGTGCCTGCTGTGCCCGTGAATGCCACCATCATTACTTTACTCTGTCTTTGTGCCTCGCCACATTTTCTTTTTCTTTTTTTGTCTTCACATGACAGGCCAGCGGGCTTCAGCTCAGAACACCGCTTGTTTGATTTCTCAAATTGAGCGCATTTTCCCGGGTATTTCGGTCGCCGTCCTTCATTCGGGCGCGTTAAATGGCACAAGCGCCGCACCCTAAGGTTAAGTCTTAAAAGTGGACGTGGAGGCCTTTAGTCCTTAGCTCAAAGATTCCTCTTCACACGAATTAATTTCTGAGGCCTCGCAAAGCAGCAGCGTTCGATTCCTTTGAATCCATCGAGCACTTGATGGGTGGGTGGGTGGGGAGGGTTTGCTTGGAATGCATTGGTTCATTCAGGGCCCCAGATTGAATCCTGTCTCCGCTGCTTGTTATTACAATAGAGCACTCAGCATGCACAAAGGGACTCTCCTGCTCGAGCTTTTAATGGGACTTATAGCTGGAGAATGCGGCACTCAGTCTGTCAGCCCTGCCACTTTACCTTCTTATTCCTTCATCTTTCACACACACACACACACACACACACACACAGCATACCTCTCCATCTCCCTCTTAAGGCTCTACCCTCTTGGCCCCCTTTGATGCTCCTAATCAGGCTCTCCATCACTTTAGAGGGGCCATAGTTGATTACCTGATTGTAATTACATATAAGGAAACTTTGTTTGATGTCTTTTGTGTGTTTCTCCCTCTGGCTTCCTATAACCGCGCCCCCCCCCCCCATACATACACACACACACACACACACACTCTACCCCCCCGACTCCTCCTGTATGAGGCTAGACATACATGCAGCAGCGAGGCGGCCTCAGCGTTACAAGGTGAACTATTCCCCGGCACGTGTTATTATTAATAACTGCCAGAGAGAGGGGGTCACCCAAGACAACTCCTTGAAAAGAACCCCGGGCGAGGCAAGTAGGCCGCAGCTGGGTGTGTTGTAAAACAATACCCCCTTCTCCCCGAGGAGACGCGCTGCTTAAAGCAAGAATAATGCATGGGGGAGAGAGTCGAAAGCCGCGCAGCCACACATTTTTTTTTTTTTTTTTTTTTTTTTTACGGCGGTGAAAAATTAGGATGTCACCACCTGGTGCTTTTAAGCATACCTTTACCACTGAGCCGAAGGTATTAGAATATGAATAACTCCCCCCCCCCCCCGCACCCCTTTGCTTTGTCGTTAAACTTCTGACGGCGGCGTTAAATTCAAGCGGCTGGTGAGTGCAGAGCCACCGGGATGAAAATGGGACAAATGCTAATCACCATTCAAATTATTGGACATCTCTAGTTAATGGAATTCATGGGGTAGAGGGGGGGGGGGGGGGTTATAGCCATTTTAGCTGTGCAGTGACAATACAGCGGATGTGATTAAGCTGTGAAAGCATCGTCTAAACGTCTCCAGTTATGAGTTAATATATGGCAACATGGATATTTGTATTTTTTTTCTTTTTTTGTTTATCAAAGCAGGACAATATTTTTCACCCTGAAATTGCTTTACTGCGCGGCTCATACCAAAATGCAGTGTGTCTTTATTCCCACATGTTCCTGCTTCTTTTAGATATTTCTCTCGACGGGTGGGGGGGGGGGGGCTGTGTGACTACAATTTCTTACCTCTAACCTTTGCACAAGGGTTTCTTTGGGCCTCGCTCAGTTGGCGCGCATCGCAAATCTAGCTTTCAACGCGAATTTGCCCTTCCATCTCTCCAAATGAAATTGGTTTTGGTGGGGTCAACGTTCACCGCGTGGTCTATGTTATGATTTGATCTGATCTGTGCTGAGGAATAGAATGGGGGGTGATTCCCTCCACCATGCAGCTATCAGACCTGTAGCTCTGCATTTCCATGCGTCTGTAGCGGAGACACAGAGAGGCGGTTGTACCTCCTCTGTTTTTGAGGGGGTCCAAATATAAAAACAGCAATCGGTTGAAATAAGCCATTATCAAATCTCAGGATCATTTATACAAGCATAGTGGAGGGGGGGGGGGCAACACAGATATCACTTCTCGCTTCTCGTTAAAAGTTTAAACTGAAATGGAATGTGTTTCTTTGCTTAATAACACCATTATCGTTATTGTTTAACTGTTTTGTTTTTTTTGGGGGGGGGGGGGGGTACATACCATTGACGCAGCTTGTAATGCTTCATCTGCTTAAGGGTTAGTGGTTAGGAATTTGTGCCTAGTTTGATTTGAATGGATCACGCGTCTTGTCACGTCACTACGTCATATTTTGTGATTCTTTTGTGGATAAAACGGCCGATTAATCGGACAAGCGTTATTGTTGTGGTTTGGTTTGCCCGGGATAAAAGAGGTGGTCGCAATTTCAGAAGTGGCACAATTTCAGTAAATCCAAAGATGTGAGTGAACACTAGTAGATAAATAGTTCGAATCGGCGGTCACACCTCCTCCACTCCAGTGCCCAACACCGGAGACCCCCAGGGCTGTGTGTTCAGCCCACTCAGTGTTCGCATTGTACACCCATGACCGCAATCTCCAACATGGGGAGAACTCTGTTTTGAAGTTTGCGGGCTACACTACCGTCACCGGCCGGATTACAAACAGCGATGAGAACTCATATCGGGAGGAAATCAACCATCCTGCGGAGCAGTGCACAGAGAACAACTCTACATCGGTGGAGCTGAGCTGGAACAGGTGAACCGTTTCAGGTTCCTGGGGATCAGCATCACAGAGAACCTGTCATGGACGTCACACATCTCCAACCTTGGTACAGAGAGCTTAGAAACGACTGTGTTTCTCGAGGAGACTTAAGAGGGCAAAATCCCTGTGCCAAGTTCTTGAACTGGAAACATTACAAACTGGTGCGGGATGTGCACGGCCCAGGACCGGGTGATTTAAAACCGCCCAGAACATCATTGGTACCAATTGTCAGAGCATGAGTGATATCGGAGAGGTGAGGCGTCACTCAAAAGACAATACCCACCCCGGCCACCAACTGTTTACCCTGCTGCCATCTGGCAAGTATCCGCTGCCATACCACCAGACTACAGAGCAGCGTCTTTCCTCAGGCTGCGAGACTCCTCAGTTCACTCCACTGCAACTCCACCATGTTTTTGTATGTAGCATGAAGGAACTACCGCTTTCGTTTTGTTGCACAACCCTGTGTTGTATAACGACAAATGAATGAACCTTGAACCTTGAAAAAGTCATCCTGGGTGGCGCAAATTCCAGTGAAGGTCTCTCGGGCTATAGGGCCGCTAGCTGCATGGCTAACTGAGCTAACTAGCTAACAGCAGTTAGCAGTTACTTTCGTGACATGTAAAGCTTTCTGTCCATCAGGAAAACATCGGAAATCACTGAAAGTTGAGGCAGAGTAAAGTTGCGTTTTTGTAGGTTCTGAGGCCCGTGGTTTGACAGTAAATTCATCAAATTCAGGTGGAAAAACAACAACCCGTTTGGTCTTTGCAGACAGAAATGTGCGCGTTCACATTTGCATACAGAGCGGGGGGGGGCGTGAGATCCGATCACAGATGATCACCGGAGACGCATTCCAATGCCAGGTGTGAGCGGACGTACTTGGAGCTGTCCACTTGCGCTCGGATCACCCAGGACGCACGCTAACGGCAGGTGTAAACAGGGCTGTGCTTCTGTGTCTGCCGAGCCTGTTGCCTCCTGCGGGACCGCGGCGGCGGCGACGGCCGGCCCGACACGCCGCCTCAGCTCTGCGTTTCATCAGTGTGCCTTATCTGACTCAGTGGCCCAAACATGTCAACCAGGGTAATGAAAAATTCATCGAGTCAGTTACTTTGCGCAATTGAACACATCCATCATCTCTCTGATGCTTTGTAATATTGTAAATCACGTGAACCCCCCCCCCTCCGACCGAGCAGACATCTTTGTAATGAATATTGACTCGGATTGCGGCGAACTCATTCGAGCGAGTCGAGCCTTTTTGAAACGTCTGAATCCCACCGCGGCCCGCTCTGGTCACGGGGCGCTTAAAAGCGTCGGCGTTACATTTCATTTCCTGGAGGAGTTGATTATTGGTAACTAGATTACCTGCTGACTGCACTCGGGCCACATTCAGCCTCCCTCCACAGTGGCAGCTCATGTGGACTTCTCTCCTCATGCCAAACTATCTGATATCCCCTCTCCTTCCAGATTAACCTTTATGACCCTAATAAACGGTCCATATTGACATCAAAGGGATGGGAAGAAGCTATGCCTTATGGGAAGGGGGAACACAGGCCTGCTGAAAGAGCCTGAGCCCGGCTCCCCTTCACACCGCACAGTAATCGCGCCTGTCCACTCCGAAAATTATGCTCTCTTCTTTGTCTTTTTAATTAAACTCAAGCGAAGTTTGGAGGCTATTTGACCTTTGCTGCCCCCCTCTATATGGGGGAGTGCCGCAGGTCATTTCCATGCATATATTAATGGCTCGCCCTCCTCCCTTTTCCTCTTAGGCAACGATCCACAAGGCTTTACAGATTAAGGCGAGGTTTCCGGTCTCGAGTGTTGCCCCGCGTTTAATCTGCTCTGCGGGAAGGTTCTTTGACGGAGAAGGAAGCGAAATGTTTTTTCGGCTTCGGTCAGAATGGCGTGCCTCACTTTGTGGCGATATCACACTCGTGCGCGCCACATCTGCTTGTTTCAATGTGCCACTGGAGGTGCGGTACGTGGGCGCTCGCGTGAAATGAAACATTCAAATCCAAATGATAGTTTTCGCTATTTCACATTTTCAGTCCCTTCCGAAATGCAGGCAGCGAAAGCTACTTAGGTTATGGGAAGATGGACCACCCCCCCCCCCCCGACCCCAGTTCCACCACACCCCTTGAAGGGTTTGTTTTGGGTTTTTTTTGTTTGTTGACTAGCTGTCAAATCATTAATTCACTCAGAATGTATGACGTGTGTACAATTTGTTTGTTTTGGTGCATGTGTCACTACAGCAAGAACTATGAGAGGAGAATAATAGTAAGATTTAGGCATTTAAGGTAAAACAAAACAAATATATATATATATATATATATATATACATATATAGAATATATATTGTAATCAAGGCCCTGAAATAGATTTAACTGTTCAGTTCCCTTTATTATATTTCACTTAAATTTTATGATTTTTTTAAGATATTTAGTGTAACAAAATATATTTTAAAAACCTTTGAAAACATTAAACACCCACCCCCCCACAAATTCCCTCAATGTCCCAATGCTGAGGAGATGACTGAGCGGCCCTGTTGTGTGTCAGGACAGCATGGGTCTGGGATCTGGACTTGATCTTGGCGCCTCAGTGGTTTTGGTTCCGCAGTTTTAAAGAAGGACATATGTGGCATTAGTCCACACATTGTGTTCATAATCTGGTCCTTTTTTTGTGCATCACCACTGAAGTGCCACTGCGTTGTGATTTGTTGTCATCATGTTCAGTGCGTGCCCCCCCCCCCCCCCTCCCCTCCCCTTTGCCTCACCTGGAACGTACAGCTGGCTGCAGCGCGGCTACACACTTGGCCGCTGCCTCTCTTCTGCAGGCATGCGAGCGCACGATAACAGCCCTGCTGTTTGACACACAGCGATGTGCGGCGCCCCTCCCCTCCTCGGCCCCACAGGCTTTGGCACACATTGGTTTTGTTTTGTTCCAGGGCTATGTGTTTGGGAAGCATCCACAGCTTTCAGCCTGTATGCAATCACACTGTGATAGTCAGTCCAACAAAAAAAAAAAAAAAAAAAAAATCCCCCTCACCTCTGGAAAAGTTTGAGTGTGGTGGAGGGCAAGGTGGAGCTCATCTCATGCCCGAGAGGGAAGACAACCCCCTCTCCCTGTGAACCCGCACTTCTCTCTCTCTCTCTCTCTCTCTCTGCTTTTAACTATTGATGCTAAATCGCTCCAAGTGACAAAAGCAGATGTGTTATGGCGGGCCGGATCAAATGCGGCCATGCATGATTAATGTGGCCTGCTGGAGCAGATGAAGCCAGGCGAGGGTTGACGCCCGACAATGAGGAGGACTGAGTGAGCAGATGGAGCTGAGGAGGGGAGCGATGCAGGGAGGTCAGAAAGGACAAAGAGAGGGAGATAGAGCACCTGTTAGTCAAACGCTGCCCCCTCTAGTGCGACCTTTAACCTGAGCTTAGTGAAGATCCAGCCAGATCTCGGGACGACGGGGGGGGGGGGGGGGGGGGGGGCTGCTGCAGGTTTCCCGAGAGCTCCCTCTCAGTGTCGTCTGGTCAGGGATCAGTACTTCCACACACACACTCGCCAGCGATTGCTGGAGGCTGAAGCCTCAAAAGGACCTGGGTCAGCTTGAACTCTGGACACGTCCACAATATAAAAGCAGATGAAGCGCTGAGAAGTGGTCTGACGGGGACAAGAAGCGCGAACAGTCGGGCGGGCCGGATCCTCGCGGGAGCTCATCTGATTGGAAAGGAGGAGATCCCCAGATCCACTTCCTGCTTCTGCCGTTGAGCTACTTACTGTAGGTTCACACACACACACACACAGTCACAGTCGTCCTCTGACCATCGGAGGACCCACGTTTCCGGATGTCAGCAATCGGCGAGGAGAGCGCTGAATGCGGGATGTTAACCTGGAGCACTTTTACATTGCGGTATTGCCACTTTTACCTTAAAAGAGAATATGAATACCTTCTTCCGCCGCTGTACCCTGCTAGCTTCTGGCGGGGGAAAAATGCTCGTTCAGATTTTTGCAGTCGCCCCGCAGCCTGGCCCCCGTGGTCACAGGTGGTGTTTCACATTAAGGAGGTATAATTGTTTATGTGTGTATGTGAGATGGGAGTCGAGAACGCTGTTGCCCGAGCTCAGACCGTCCACCAATTAGTGTGATGACGTGTGTGGACGCGGCGGTGTGTGTGTGTGTGTGTGTGTGTGTGTGTGTGTGGGGACGTGGATGTGGTGGGCTTCTTCTTCTGTGCCACCCCATGGTTAATGAGGCCTTCACGGAGATGAAGTTGGGGGGTGAGGGAGAGGAGGACGCGGAGTTCCTGGCCAGGGAGACTGGAGCTGACTGCAGCCGTGAGGAAAAGTGTGAGGGGAGGAGAGGGGGGGGGGGGGGGGGGGGGGGCATGGGCTGCACGGTGGAAAACAGGATTTAAAAATGCTGATTGGTTGGTGTCAGCCCCACTTACAGGCGTTATTTGGATGGTATGGGCAGAGCTGTGAGGCCTGCCCTGAACCCCTGAGCGACTTCTCAATTAGTGGGCGGCCTAGCGGAACCCCCCCCCCCCCCCCACCTTCCTCCTCCTCAGCACAGAATCTCTTGCCAGCTAGATCTCTCCAGCGATCACTGCTGGCAAGACATTGTGTGCTGACGCGGTGAGAACATGCGGCGATAGAATCCCTCTGCGGACCATCGTGTTGGGGGGCACCGGGGGAGATCTTATCGGGCTCTTGTTTTTGTTTTTCACAGTGCAAAGGCGAACATGATATCAGGCTTTTGCCCGGCTTGCATAACCAAGCTGAGCCCAGTCGTGGTCGCCGTGCCCCGCCTCGTGTAAAATGAGATGTAAATGCGTCAAATTTAACAGCCTGATTTATTCATGAGGAAGCCATAAGAAAGGGGAGGGGACGGGGGGGGGGGGGGGGGGGGTTGTGATGCTAATGCTAGATACTGCTTTTACCCTTGGCCAAGGCACACCGACACACCGACACACAAGCCGCTCAGCAAAAGGACTTCATTAAGTTACCTGACAGCGTCGGCACATCTAGCCCCGCATCGCCGTGGTCCGCGCTGGCTCATGCAAGAGCTGTCTGCTGCGACAGACGGTGCCAAACGCACGTTTTCAGACCTGAGAGCAGTATTAGCTTAAACTGTTTTCAAGGCATCATCTCATGTTGTCTCTCGTCCAGGATGTTTGGACCCTAAAAATCCATACAAATCCATACGTAGATGATTGAAAAAGACGTCCAATCTATAATTGGGTTTTGGGGGGTATAAAAGAATCAGTGTGTTGAGTGAGTTCATGCCGTGTCATGTTCACATAGATATGAATTTTTAACATTAAAGAATATGAAAATGAAGACAAGATAAAAACTGCAGTAATCACATTTTTTTTTATGGAAGCCTAAAGGGGACTACATTAAAACGATAACGTGAAAATGAAAATGTAACTCTACAATAGCATTAGTCATTTTCCAAATATGCATGTATTCTTTTATTCAGTTTATTTATGCGACCACATCGAAAGGTAAATGGAAAAGCCGTTTGGCATGGTGCAGCGCTGTACGGTGGACAGTATTCAAACACCAATTCAAATTTGAAAGAGAAAATGCGATACAATCAAGCTGACCCGGTGAACGATTAGTCAATCAGCCAATCAGCTGATGAATCAATTGTCAAAAAGAAATGAATCAGCGACTTGATTAATAGTTTGAATCATTTCTCGTGCTGAAATGCCAAAACATTTTATGGGATCCGGTCATCAAATGCAATCGGAAACAGTTGAAACTTTGCTTTACCGCCACCGACGACAAGAGAAAAATGCTGCTCAAACATTAATGCATGAGTAATAATAATCTAATAGTATCATTCGTCATTATCGTCATCATATACACTCACAGGGGCCATTTCTCTGCATTGAGTCGCTGTGGGGGACTGATAAAACCTTTTACTTCAGTAATATTTTCCACTTCCTTTCCCCTCGAGTAAAGAACCTGAACATGTCCTCCACCACTGGAATATTTGAGATCACAATGTGAGCAGCCTCGAGATAACGCGAGCGCTTGACAAGGAACACATCCAGATAGAAATCAGGTCGGAGATTGGGGGGGGTCAGACACAACGCGAGGATGCTTTCGAAGCGCGACGCAGGACGATGTTGAGTGCAAGAACCAAAGGCCAAATATCGGCAGCGGTATCGGGCCTTTTGAGAGCTCGTGTCAGCACAGCGCTTGTTTCAAACTTCGCTCACGCAAGGTCCCTGTGGTCTGACAAGTGGTCTTAATGATGGTTTAGTCATGCCTACTTGCCCGTGATGCAGCAGCCACCCCCACCCCCACCCCAGTTGCTCCCAACACAAACAGTCAGAGGTTGCTCTACATTAGCGCCATTAATATAATTGGCTGCACTCGGGGCCCATTCATTATCAAGGTCTCCTTTTTTGTTCCTGGCTTCATTTTCACACCTTTGCCTTATCACCACGTTTTCTCCCCCGCCCCCCCCCCCCCCCCCCCCCCCCCCCCCCCCCCAAATTATAAAGAACGATTATACCCCAGCAAATGTAGGTGTCCCCGTACATAATGCCTCACTGCGACGCCCACATGCACTCAGTCGTAAAGCAGGGATGCTTTTGATAGTTTCACATGTGCGCATTGGAAAAATGGATGGAGAGTTCGCCTGCTTTCATTATTAGGCAAGTGAATTACGCCTAAGTGACGTCACGGTGTCGGAGACTAAATGGGTTTCAGGCCTACAGTGCCCCCTAACTGTCCAGCCACCCTCATCCAGACGAGAGAAGAGAGGATTTATTAAAAAAAAAAAAA
Source organism: Enoplosus armatus (assembly GCF_043641665.1). Taxonomy (NCBI): domain Eukaryota; kingdom Metazoa; phylum Chordata; class Actinopteri; order Centrarchiformes; family Enoplosidae; genus Enoplosus; species Enoplosus armatus. Next base: position 16,124,756 of record NC_092201.1, on the reverse strand, counting down.
AAGAAATAAAAATGCAGCCATGCTAGCGCCACCGCCTTCGGTTATTCCTACGCACTCATAGCAATCAGCTTTTAGCACTTTGATCTCATAGGTGGAGGTTGTTGGGACCAGTACACAGCCTGAAATGGGGCACACTACTCAGTGCTGGGGGGGGGGCTAATCCCTCTGCATTGTTACAGCAGCATGCATACAGGATAGTGCAAAAGCAAGAGACATGAGTAAGAAAAATCAAGACATAATGAATAAAAACAAGACCCAAAAACTATAAGAGCAGTTATTGCCGTGAAAAGCATTGTTACCAATTTCACGTTGTGGGTCGATATCATTGTATGTAAATGCAGGAAATACCATGATTTCAGTCACCAAATTCCCGCCGAAAAACACTACCCAGTTGCCGTCTGAGGTTTCTCACCGACGTTGACCTTTTTTTCTTTTCTTTTTTTTTTTTTTTGCCCGCCAAGCAGATCGTTTCCCCCGAGATTTCCTCTGATACGTAGCAGACAGGGTAACAAAACATATTCCTGCTTACAGCTTGCGACAGTTTGGCGCGGAGGCACCCGCGTCGCCGTTTCACCTGTGACGCTCCACACCCTCCAGATGCTGATTTAGGGGTAATAAGAAGACGCCTCGGCTGTGGTCGTTCGGGAGCGGAATTGTTCAGCTGCGCTTGCATCCGCTTTCTGTCAAAGATGTTTTCTAGAGACAATGATTTAATTGTTGAAAGTGAACCAGAGCTGACATTTGATTTGGCCACAACAGGAAGTTGCTGGTTGTGTGTGTGTGTGTGTGTGTGTGTTTTTTCCACTGAACACATCACTTGTTTTTATAATTTAGGAATCAATTTGTCATATTTTTCCGTGTCTCTTATCGGTGCAAATGGCAGGCGATGTGAAACACTGCAAAAACTGCGGGCGCGCGCTCGCCTCTGCGGGCTACACCTCGGTTTTGCGGCTTAACGAGATGGCGCATAGATGTTAAAAGCTCTGAAAGCACCCTGTAATTGTTGTGTTGTGCTTAGCAAAGCTTGGCCGCCATTAACCTCCCAACACCGCGATTCACTTCACACGTCTGGCAATTACCTCGCCAATAACGCCCGCGCTCTCAAAATAGTGAAGTTCCTGTAATTAAATTGGACTTTTTTCCACGTGTGATCTGAAAATGCGGGGAGGTCAAACTGGGTGCAGATAATCGCGAGGGAGTCTGAAAGGTGGGGGTGGGTCGCGCACGCTGAAGAGCCTGCTTCCATCGGGCGCTTAATTGTTCCTGATGAGAGGGGTCGCACTTCCTTAAGTAGAGGTCGAGAGTGGGGTGCCTTTGTTTTGCTTCCCCCCCCCCCCCCCCCCGAACAGCACAGAGGCATGCCATTTGATGGGGGAAATGACAATACCATTCAGCCTGCGCTTGAAACACAGCCTGTGTGATTTGGTTGGATTCTTGCCCAATCCTAACTTTGCCATTTCTAATAACCAAATAAAGCGACTCTACCGTTAATAAACAGCTGAAAGCTACTCAAGGTGAAAACAGTTCGGTACCCTGCACTTTCTGCCCAAAGGCATCGGCCGTATGCTCCTTGTGAACGGGATGCGGTTTTGCTAGAAACCACAATGTTTCAGGGTGCACTTCTTCAGTTGGAATCAACGGACGTGGGGCTGAGAGCCACAGACAGACAGGGTAGGGAGGCAGGGGGAACATTTTTTTTTTTTTTTTTTTTTTGGACCGTCCCCTCCAGTTGAGATTAGCTAAATTAGCTGTGAAGAGCAATGACTCGTGGGACTGTGCATGTTTGGTGAAGATAATTGCAGGGCTGGTGTGCCACAGCCTGGCACCCAGTTTGGGACTGCAGGTGGGTTGGCATAGGGAAGTGCCTATCGAGCCGCACATCTGGTTGCTGCGGGGCTCAGAATCTTTCATTATGCCCGCCTCAAAATGGGCCCAAAATACAGCACTGCCAAAAAAACGGTGCTGAAAAGCCTTTTCCTGGTTAGTTTGTTTGGAGTACACTTTTTTATTTTTATCTTATTTAAAAAAAAAAAAAGAATTGTTTCTTGTTTAAGGACAGAGGAGCTTGGGTAAATCTTGACCAGGAATGGTGTGATGTTAGGGGTTAAAGGTCCCATAATGGGTTACGGTTGCAAAGATTCGTTGATGCGCTCACTTTGGATAAAGCTAACATTTGGTGATGGTCACCCCGGTAGCTTAATCTCTCCTTCTCCTCACAGTTTTTCCGGCGACGCGCGATGCGGGAACGGCGAGTTCTGTTTTTTTCCGAGGAGCTAATTAGGCAGCACTCTGCGGCCGCTCTCCAGGCTGACGCCCTCGCGGAATGTTCCTCCCTGTACAGTCGGCAGTCTCTCAGGAAGACGGGCCCATAATTCATCATTAGGATATCAGAGTCCAGGTGCAGATGAGAACTGATAGAGCCGGCAGCCAGGCAAGTCGGGGCACTCAAGGAGGAAAATCTTATCCCAGGGACAATTCCCAGGTCATGGCCGTGGTAATTGAAATAATTCTGAACCCTTAGAGTTGTTTAATCGCCGGCAACCACACATGCAGGCTGGACAAAATTGAGGAACGCGCAAGCCTAATTGCATTTGCCACCCTTAACTGCCAGCCCCCCCACCCCCCCCACCCCAACCGCCGCAGTTCACGATTTCTGTTCCCCTGCTCACGTCAAAGATTTTCTCGAGATGAGGCGTTGATGGGATCGAGCCGTCTCAAGCGCTCCTTGTCCCCCCTTTATGGACAAGGCTGGTGGTTGCCCTTCCAAGCCTGTCCTCATCGTGATTAAATTCCGAGCGGGACGCCGGCGTGGGGGCCCCAGCCAGGGTGGATCATCAAATGGACAAAGCACGGTCCCATTAAAAAAAAAAAAAAAAGCCTATGTTGAGATGCAACAAATCATTTGTCTGTTATTAACCCTGAGCCTGTAATTATGCAGATTGCCATAGATTTTCCCTGGGTGCCTGGAAGTGAGATCCAGGGGTTGTTCTCAGCATGGCAGGCGGACGAGGGAATGGTCGTGCATTACTGAACTTGCCACATTCATCATGTTGACTGATGGCACAGGGAGTTAGTCCCCGGGTCCCGGTGGTTAATGTAGTGGGTAATTAACTGTCATTTGCCTAGTAATAGGCCGATGATCAATGGTTTGTGAGGAAACAAATTCTAATCCGGCAGCTGATGAATGCACGCCGAGGCCGGAGCAATTGAAGCGGTGGGAGGGATGGGGAAGAGATGGAGGTTGGCGGGGGTGGTGGGGGGGGGTGGACGAGGAGAGCAAGGCCGCCACCAGAATTTCAAATGGCGAATGGAGGCGCTGGTGCCGTCGGAGCAAAGCTTCATTTGTTGCCCTGGCTGGAATACCCAGTCAGGTGAATGACGGGGGCGTGGGTGTGAGGGGGGGGGGGTTGATCGATCCTCTTGACCAAAGTTTGTTCAATAAGCAGCAATTCGTTTTAAAAGGCCGGTTCACCCAAATTACAAAAAAAAGATAGCGTTTGGGTTTTGTCCGATAAGCTTTGCGAGATCTCTGCCTCGGCCCCCGGCGCGACGGAGGCGCGTGGAATTTAGTTGGTGGCGCCCACAGAATACACAAAAAAAAGGGGTTGTGATTATTTACCTTTGGTACAAAACAGTGCCCGTTGGAAACAGTTCCAATTTTTCAACAGTTGCCCGGAAAGCAGGAGCCTGTTGGGGAGTACAGTATCGCATGTCCCAGCCCGAATAAGCGCATGTGTGCGGCAGCTACAACCAAAGCTTTACAACAGTGGCGGGGGAGGGGGTGTGCCAATGTTTCTATTTGAATAATGGGGGGGGGGGGGGGGGGGTGTGAAAGCCTATGAAATTTCACCCTGGATGCTCTTGGCACCTGTTCCTCTTTGCCGATCGAGCCGTGGTCAGGAAGTTGATCGGGTTTGCGATTCGGTCGCTGACTGCCGGATGTTTTGGTTTATCCGTAGCCGCGTGTTTGTGTGTCTGGAAATATGAGATATTGATAGTGTGATAGTATAAAATTGCGCGTCTATATTCTGGGATCAGGCTTTGTAAAAATCACTTCGACCTCTGATGTGTTTGCCTTTGTACATTATCTATGGCTCCATGTATATATTCCAGGATAATGCAGTTATTTCCTACACCTCAGTAACCGTGGGGGGGGGCGGGGGGGGGGGGGGGTTCACTGGGCTAAAGCCTTGCGGAATCATTTAATTGGTGCCTGTTTTTCTTTCATCAAAAAGGGGGGTACCACTGAAACAAGGTATGGGGGGCACCGGCCGCCTCTATTCTCTTTCAAATTCAGATTGGAGCAGAGCATGAATTCTAATTCTCATGTTGTAGCGTCAACCTCTTCAAATATCCATGCTGGCCGGTCAGCCATGGATATGAAGTGCGTGTCAAGCCCACTGTTCTACATATGTTATTCTGTTTTCTTTTTGTCAGCAGACCCCCCTAGTTAGCTTTCCAGATATGGCTGACAGCTGTACTGTTGTCAGCCTGAGAGCGATGCATGAGAGATGTATATATTTATTTATTAATTAGAATCCACTGAAAGCATTGAGTCCCAGCCCCCCGTCCCCCCCGTCCCCCCCGGGGTCCTGCGCACAAGGCCTCCAAACCGCCATCCTCTGATTGTTGTCGGAGCCCCGCGCGTTTGAATTCATTATGCAACCAAACCGCGCTTAATTTGGCCCCTCCCTCGAGAGCCATTAGCGTCTGTGGCATCAAAACTGGCGGAGCGGTGAGGGGTGAGTGGCAGGTACGCCTCCGTCCGCGCTCCCTTCCCCCGCCGGGGGGGGGGGGGGCGAGCCCAGGCCTCCCACGTGCGCTGCACTCTTGAAGAGCGTTGCCTTTTCCCGCCAACACAAGGGGCGCGGCCGGCCACGGATGCAGTTTTTGGGGGTAAATCTCATCAGCAGCTCCCGCTTCTTTAAGCCAGCTTGTCGGAGACACCGAAAGAGATTGATTCGATCTCAGTAAGATGCATGCGTGTAGCGGCTTGAAGTCCACCAAAGGCCCTTTTTTTTTGTCTTTCGGTGGGTAATACAGCTCCCTCTGTAAGAAACCCAGTCGAGTTCATGCGCTTCCTTCTGCAACTTTCAGTTCACGACTTCCGAAGCGTCATCGGAAGCCACGCCGACACTCATTTCAGCGGTTCAGAATGCACATCTCGGACCAGCTGTGCGAGCTTTCGCAGTGTTCAAACTTTTTTTTAACTGTTACCCGCCTCACCTCAGCAACAACCAGCCAACCTCGGAGGAAAAGAAAGCATCGGGGCTCCTTCATTGATCCGGACGTTCGCCGGCACGAGGACTCCTCCCTCCCCCCAGAGTCTCAAGCAAAGTAGTGTGACGGCCGTTTCCAACACCGTTTTGATTCGAGCTGACAGGCAGAGAGCTTAAAACCTCGCCTTTTTTTTTTTTTTTTTCTTTTTTACACAAATACCTTCCATCATTTATGAACCAGAGCCTTGAGTGCATGCTACCTGAGAATGACTCAGGTCCCTGGAAGACAGGGACAACATGCGACCCTTTTGTCGAGAGATGCCGTACAAAGTGCTGCGCTCAAACACTCATGCTCATTACTGTCATTAGTCTTATTATTAGTAGTGGTATTTTTAGAATTACTCGGCTTTGGAAGAAGAGAAGTCATCGTTTCATCTGTTTTCACGTGCGGGCCTTCCGGCAGAACCAGGCGAATGTTCGCAAATGCGTCTAAATTTAGATTGCTCAAAGGAAAAGGCACAATCCTTTTAATTAAGCCGGCGCTAATCCGCCGAGTTGGCCCTCTTTTTGTGTTCGCCCGTTCTACCCATGTTGCGGGAGATATCCTTCATTGTCTCAAGGTGTGTTTTGACAGTGGATCTTAATTCTGTAGGTATTCATGAGGGCGCAATCTGTCTGCTTCCTTTGCCTCTGGGAAACATACTTTCTGAAGGTTAATAAACAACCCTGCATATCCCAAGCCCCGAGATCATTTATCAGATTGCGATCTCTTACAGGCTCGGAGAGTGGCGTGCCGTTTTATCATTTTAACGACAGCTAAAAGTGCCTCAAGAAGTCCGCCTAATAGGTTATTTTGTTATATGATTTCGTTATCAGATTTTTTTTTTTTTTCCCCCTTCCCTTGCCACTCTAGTCTAGGTCGCTGTGTAGCAGCGGCCCTGAATCCCTAATGAATACTCACGTTAATGTCCCCAAAGCAAGAAATAATAGGGTCCTCCCTGGGCGATAGCGCTACCCATGTCCCATTTATGTCTATGGCACAAGCTGTGGCCCTGCTATTTTTTAACTGTGCCACCGTGGCCCGGCTCTGTCCAACCTACTTTTGCGACCGATTCAGAGTGGGCAGCTCGTGTTTATCACAGTCTCTCTCTCTCTCTCTCTCTCTCTCTCTGAACGCCCTCACCCTCATCCTCAAAATGAGGATCCATTCATCCATCTATTGGGTCATAAGGAATAAATAAACGAATACGCTGTGCTTCGTTGCCATTCCGCCTTCACTTTGAAAGTCGTCCCTTGCGGTCTGAAACGGTTGGAGTATTTTCTGGTGATGTGAAGTTGATTACCGTCCTAACCGGAGTCCAGGTGAGAATTCATGCCTGTATACCCGCAGGTCTGGGAGGACATACAGCACAGGACGTGTAAATTAAGAGTTCCTGCTAGTCAGACGTAGGGTTAGCAGTCTTCCCCTGGCTCCGGTCCTTGCGCTAAGCGAAGCCAGACACCTCCCAGAGTTACTGTTGTGTTGGGCGGTGGGGGGGTATTACTTCCATCATGACTCTTCTTTGTGTGTGTGTGTGTGTGTGTGTGTGTGTGTGTGTGTGGCTCAGGTTGTTTGGTGTAACGGGGAACTGCGCGGCCTGCAGCAAGCTAATTCCGGCCTTCGAGATGGTCATGAGGGCCAAGGAGAACGTCTACCACCTGGACTGCTTCGCGTGCCAGCTCTGCAATCAGAGGTGAGTGGATCGGGCCGACCCCCCCTCCTCCTCGCTCCCTTTTCCCCATACCCGATGCAGCCCCCCCCCCCCCGATGGCCGGTCGGGTTTGCGGCCTAGTGAATCCCAAGTGTTGCTGTGCAGTTCCGTGCCCACACATATGCTCCCCATCAGCCGTCATTACCGGGGCCTCCACCTGGCGTCCCTGTAGACAGGTCGTGGTCAAGGATTTGCCTTACTGTCTACAAATAGTCGTTGCTGTTGTCTGTGTGTGCACATAGTAGTTTCATCTTGATGTTCACCTTGTCCTTGTTTTAGCAGTGGCAAAACCGGAGTGAAACCCCTTGCATGCGCGCACATACCTGGCCGATAAAGCAGATTCTGACTCTGACCTGGTTGCACACAATTAGCGCTCGGTTATTGTCTTGCCACCTCAGCCGGCTGCACCAGACAGCCTCCCCTAATGGAAGAAGTCAGCTAATCTTCATTAGCCAGACCCAGGCAGGCCAACTCTGCTCTCCCACATTAAAACCCATTTAAGCGCGGGCAAATCTTTCTTTTTACATTAGGCTGGCTGATGAACTGTTGAATAAAATCGCCGTCAGTGTGTTCCACGCGGCCTGCCGTGGCCGTTCAGATGCCCATCACAATTTCACAGAGGCCTGGCCAAGATTTATGGCGTTGGCACCGGCTTTAATTGAAGCTGTTCCTCAGCCCCGACTTTTTGTTTTTTTTTCCATTTTCTTTACATCGGTGGGGCTGTCGGGGTGAGAGATACCTGTGCAGCAATTTAAACAGAATGTAAAGGACCACTCTTGCCATTAGTTCACATGCTAAAAGGAAGAGACTGCCCAAAAATAGTAGTTGAAATGAGTTATGAAATGACAGGTAGGTAAACTTTGAAGTTCAAACTCTGATGCAGAAATGATTATTGTTGCTTTGCCTGTTCCCTCTGCAAACATGAGGCCACAGCCAAGTCCGCCCGCTAGTTTGATGCCACAGGGATACGATTTGATCCCTGAAACTCATATATCTGACATTTGTGGCGCGATGAATCGACGTCTGCCCGTTCAGAGCGGCTTTAGCGCCTTTTCAGTGACGACTGCCGCGTCGGTGAGTCGATCTAGTCGCAAAACATTTATATCTCGGATTAATAGAACAACCTTTTTTTTTTGCAAATTTCCTCAGCCTTCAGTCTGAGATCTGTCGGGGGCGATCACACTTAAGATTCCCTGAATAGTTTCTCAGCAGCCGGGCCTGGAAATGGGCTCCTTTTTCTTTGTCTGGCATACAGATCTGCCCGCCGTGTTCATCTACACCAGCTCTGTCTCTTGTTTTCCAACCTCAAACAAACATGAAAGCCCCCCCCCCCCCCCCCCCCCCACCATCAACCCCCCCTCCTTCCCCCCACAGGTCCTTCAATAAAGCAATCTAATCCATCTCACAAATGGCCCGAAGATTTCTCTGCGGAACGTCGTCATGAAAATGTGGAATCTGATAAACAGAGCAGGCGATTGCGAGGTCAGCAGGGGTCACGCGGTGTAATTATCCGGCGCTCCTGCAGGTCAGCCGCGGCCTGTGTTGTCGTTTGAAGGTTGAATTGCTACAATCAAGTATGAACATGCGGCCACCCCCCCCCCCCCACACACACACACACACACACGTACTCGCTCATGCATCCATCCACACCATCAGTCGCTTTGTGGGTACTTCCACCCTACTGTGTCCCACAGAGCGAGGGCAGGGAAGTCGAAGCCGGTGATTATTCTGATTCCATCAGGGGCTCGCTGCAGGACTCTTAATGGTCATTGCCGTGCTAAGCCATCAAGGGCTCCTGCTTTAAGTTAAAGGCCAGTTAGCGCGGGGGGGGGGGGGCGAGACAGAAAGACTGGCCCCGTTTTGCTGAGAGTGGACGTGTCGCCGCCATCAACGGCTTCCTTGTTCTTCCTTGTCATCACCGCCATCGAATTGGCGGCAATTCTCTTGCATTGCGACGCGTCGAGAGCCGAACCTGCTTGAGGAATAAAATAAATGGAAAAGCCTCACCAGTTATCTTACATGTGTATCTGCCAGAGAGCGAAAAGCTCCCCCCCCCCCCTTTCTTTGCTCTGTGCGTGACTTTGAAATGGTATCAAGCTGGGGGGAGTGAATAGCTCCTGTCCCTGGTCTATCAGTGAAAATATAGGATCCCACATTGGCTCTGATTGCTCATGTCTGCACCCTTACTCTGTTAAACTGGACATAAATCTACCGTCGTGACCTTCCCACCAGCCAGACCTGTTATTTTCCCTACCTGAGCTGTGGGAGGGGGGGGGAAGGAAGCACCACCGTGGTCTTAGAGCCAAAGGGATATGGGGCTGGTTCTGAGGCAAGTGTGTGTGTGTGTGTGTGTGTGTGTTGGGAATAAGGATGGAGATATGAGACTCCATCCAGCAAGCAGTTAGCCACAGATCAGCCCTGGGGGACAGCTAATCGATGGGGGCTGTCGTCCAGCCTCATCATCTAGCCAGTGCTGGCCCAATTTCCCCCTGATGAGCTGGAGGCCACAGTCTAGGGAGGCTGGAGGAAGGTTAGAGTAGAGGGGAGCAGGATGGGTGACAGCGCAGGGGGGAAGGTCAGCGCTGATAAGGGAGGACGCTCCACACTGGAGCGTTGGAAGGAGAAGACTGACACCAATTGGGTTCAGCCGCGGCTAAGCCCAGCCACCGGCGCCTTGTATGTCACCAGCTTGCCTTGTTAGACAGCGGCCTAATAGCCAATAAAGGACACAGTTGTCACGTCGTGTATGATTGGTGTTGAGAACTCAGAACCTGTGCAGCCAGCCCCACTAGAGAACACAATTTTAACCTAAAGAAAAACTTTATACAAATGAACGTCAGTTTCTATCCGCTCATGGAGATGACAGAATAGCGTTTCAGCCAACAGCCAGTTCATACATTTTGTCGACGTTCTGAAGATGCTATCCGATTTTTACGTTTCATACTTTTTGCGCTCTTTACGCGTGTCCTATTAAATTGGGACAGTGCGCACACAGCCAACACGAGGGCCCCTCCGCCGGTGAAGGCGCTTCCGTGGCATTCTAGGGAGGGAGGCCCAGTAGGCTGCCCTCCATTCGCGGCGACGTTGTTTGATTAACAATTGATTTTATTTTTTTTTTTTTTCCGGCGGCGCACCATCGCGGACGGAGAAAAAAAAAAAACGCCGCTGCATCAGGACGCTCGGCGCCGAAGACGGAGGCGGGGCTAAAACGACGTCCAGATGTGAAATGATATTCGCCGCATCGCACTCCCCAAAGTAAAAAAAAAACAACTCATCCTCAGCGTGTCCTTGTGCTGCTGCTGTCTGATTGCCCAGCAGCCATCTGTCAGGGAAGATTTACAACACGCTGTTACAATTAAGCATCAGTGTCATCGGGCCAAGTGTCTCTGAACCTGTGTGCATCCTAACAGTAATTAGATTTGCTGCAGTTGAGACTATTTTCTCCCTTTGACAATCTCCCCCGTTTCTTTCGTTTGAGTGGAAAGTGAATACCCTAGTTAACGCGGGCCTCCGAGGCAAATTGCTGGCGTCGCAATGCATCTTTTAAGTGTGCGCGCCTGTGGAAGCCATTCTTTCTCTTCCTCCTACAACAAGAGGTCTCTGAAGACTCATTAGTCACAGTCACCTCTAAGTAAAGGAAGGAAGATGGAGGGAAGAGAGTGGAAAGGCGGGGGGGGGGGCAAACGCTGACTGACTATAAAGTTAGAAATCGTGACGTGATTGCACGCGATAACGTCAGCGCAAGCGTACAGTAAGTCTGCTTGTATGGGGGAGCTCTGATGAAGGTTGAGCTGTTATAGGCGCAGATAGGCGACAAAATAAAGGAAGAACCTGAATCACTGAGTAAATAAGTGGAGAAACGGCAGGGGGGTGGGGGGGGTCTCACTGAATGGTTTGATGATGCTGTGGTCTTGACAGCGAGCAGCACGCTAAGTTCATGCAGTGTGTCATCTGAAAACGTCTAACGGGTCTAAAGGGGCGAACACTGTGTATACATGTTTGGGAATGACCACACTGTAAGGTCATGGTGCCCCCCCCCCCCCCCCCACCCCACCCGCTGTCACTTTTAGATGGCTACCACTGTAAGCAAGCCAGTGCAGCTGGAATCCGATGAAATCTGGCAGGATTTTAGAGAAAATTATTTAGTCTGATTATGTGTAGCCTCACAACCCCCCGCCCCCCCAAAAAAAACTAAATGTCCCAAAATCCAAACCTAATAAAATCAACTGTATATTTGACATAACGACCTTAACTCAAGCTCTAAGTAACTGTTTTTGGCCGACCTTACAACAGCATCCCACTGTATATATATATATATATATATATATATATATATTTATATATATATTTATATTCACGAAAACTAATACTATAAAAAGGGAGAGCATATTTTAAAGATAATAAGACCACAAAAGTAGTAGGGGGAAAGGAAATATATTAATTACATTTTGTGCTGTGCATTTGATTTCCTGTGTAAATGCTAAAAAAAAAAATTCAATTTTTCAGTTGCCATAGGACACTATAATTCTCCACTGAAATTGTGTCCTTATTCCCAAAGTAGCTGATATTCCTTTTTTTATTTATTTTTTATTTTTTTTAACTGGAAGTCCGGTAGCAGCTAACCAATATATACCCGAATTCCCTAATAGAGAGATATGCAGAGGGTGCACTCGGCATTTGTATTTTAAGAAAGAGGAAATGCGAGGGGCAACGCAAGGGCCTTCATCAGAGACGCCTGCGATGGGCCCGGTGTTAAACGTCCTCATCATAATTGGTGCACTGATGTCACACATGCTGTTGACATTTGAGAAACAATGTGGCCGTGGGAAACAAGAGGAGGGCAGGGGCGAGAGCTGTGAGGAGAGAGTGACGAGGGGGAGGGGGAGGGAGAGGAGGGAAAGAGGCGGTATTGCTAGTAGAGAGAGAAGGTGTAAGTGGGAGGGGGCTTGGTGTCAGTAAAGAGAGACAATAGATCCTGGGAGAGAATGTGTGGTTTTTTTTTTTTTTTTTTTGTTCATTGGAGTGGTTAACACCGTTACATGAAACACAGCTCTGCCTCTGCTTAGTCAGTCTCAAACAGCCCCCCCCCCCCCTCCAGAGGAATGGTGGTTATTAGTTGTCTATGTTTAGTTTGGTAATAAAGGTGTGCAAGCATCCCGTCATTAACCGCAACCGATATCCCCCTCTGTGCTAGAAAGTAGTCCAAAGTCTGCATTTTACTGTCTCTTATGTATGTGGCCCACAATGGGCGGGGCTTCGTGGCGTACTTCCTGATGGGATAGTCCTCGGCTTCCTTGGAAAAAAGATGGAGCCGATACGGGCGCTTCGTTCATTTTTAATCGGCTTTTAATCGGCCTCGGAAACCTCAGAGATTAGCTTTCTGTTAGCGTTTTGCTATATCTGCATTTGTCTGTGTTCACATCTATTCCCGAGGTTTGCTGATCTGTAAACAATGTAAACAATGTAAACAGTGGCCCGGCGCAAGGAAGAGGATCGGGAATCGCCCGCTGCACATGCTCTGTCGGTAACTGAGAGTCATTTTCGTCCGTCACTGAGATGTGACGTTTCTTTCGAGAGACGTGTCAGCTCTTTATTTCCAGCAACCAGCACCATGCTCACAGTTTTTGTGCCGGCACCTACTGTGCGTGTTCGATTCCTGCTAATTGGTCCCGAATGGAACGCAGCACATTATGCTCTCGATTCCGCCCTGCAGCAAATGCTGCGAACAGCCCGAGCCCGTCGGGTACCGGGGGGCTCCATCCGCTTGTGCACGGCTCCCAGCTCACTCAGCACAGCAGCCTTAACATCCAGGGAAGTCGAAGGAGGCGAGGCGAGGCTCACCGTCCCCGCCCCCCCCCCCCCCCCCCCCAGCTCCACCTCCCTCCTGGTAAACACTGGCACAGCTGCTCGCCGACCTTGTCCAACCTGCACACTGAGAGAGATAAGCAGCCCCCGGGACAATACAGCGCCAGTTACTGCTCTTACGCGTTCAACATAATCTCCACTTGCCGCTGTGCTGAAAGGTCAAGTGTAACTGTGCCCCCCCCCCCCCCCCCCCCTCGGCTGGAGCAGGACAGAGCTGCCGAGGTCGACGGGGGTTTCTGTACAGCTGCAGGTGGAAAGGAACCCTGGCCTGAAACAGATATAACTCAACCCGTATACACCAGAACCCCCCCCCCTCACACACACACCTCCACTTAAACCAACCTCCACCCCCTAAGCCCTACATCCCACCTTGTAATTGAGTTGACTGTCTCCTAGAGGAGAACTCCTCGTCTGGCGCTGAGGTTATGATAGCTAAAGCAGAGATTTTGCACTATAGTCAGGAAGCTAGTGCTGTAGCCGGCTAGGCCTGCTAGCCTACAGCTCAGTACTAATGATGAGATTCTTGCTTTGATGCTTATGTAAACCCCCCCCCCCCCCCTTCTCTCTCTCTCTTTCCCTCCTCTGTCTCTTTGTGCGGTGCAGGTTTTGTGTGGGAGACAAGTTTTTCCTGAAGAACAACATGATCCTGTGCCAGACAGACTACGAGGAGGGGCTGATGAAGGAGGGCTACGCTCCCCAGGTCCGCTGACCCCCCCTGCACGCCACGACGAGGAGCAAGAGGAGGAGGAAAGAGTGGGAGAAAAGAGAGACTGAAGGAGAGCTCGTAATCACACAACAAAAAGCACTATTGCCTCCTGTCCAGCTCCTGTCCCCCACATGTACATAACTAAGCAAGGCCTCCCCAGGAGGGGACACACTGCTGTACAGAATAGCCATAGAGACGCCTGTGTGGCAGGAAAAAGGCCCTGGAAGCCTACAACAAACTACAAGTATGAAAAAAAAAAAAAAAAATAGTTTGTCCATTTCTTTGTTTGTGACTTACGGATGTTGCCTCTCTCCTCCTGGGGCCGACAAACACCTGCCTCAGAGCAGCTTCCAACCGACAGCTGATCCCGCTGGTTGGAAGGGGAAAAAAATAAATAAACAAACAAACAAACAAATAAATAAATAGAAAAAATAAGCCCACCCAAAAGCGGTCTTGTCTCATCTTATCTGACAAGGACAGACAGCACCCCCCCCAACCCCCGACCCCACCCACCACCTGACTGCACAGTCCGACAACTTCTACTTGAATCTAAAACACGCCGAGGTATTGTCAATCAATTTTGAGATGAACCACCTTTTTACTGTATGATATCGGATTCAACACACGGTGAATGTAAACTGAAGAGCAGCGAAACAAAACAAAAACAACAAAAAAAATGCTGATGACTGAATTTGTTGCTGTGTGTGTGTGTGTGTGTGTGTGTGTGAGTGTGTGTGTGTGTGTGTGTGTGTCAGGTTGAGGACTTCTTCAGTCTCGTGAGGCTTGGTCTGGTCCATACAGTCAGTTCGGAACCTTAAGATTCCAACAAAATTCATCGATTTACAATTCGACTTTTAGCTCCTCTGAGCTAACACGATAGCCAACCACTTCATGAGATAATAAGATAATAAAGTGTCTCAAATGTCGTGTTTTCAGCGTGTTCTACTCCCCCCAAGTGGCCAAAAAAACAAACAAACAAAAAAACAATTAAAGCAGCTTTAAACTTTATGGACCAGACTTTGTCGAGACCGTCCGTCGTGGGGGCGGCAACAGCCAGTTCCGTACCTGAAATGCATTCACCGTCAGCAGTGTTTGGGACTCCGGGCTCTGTTGTTGTGAAGGACTGGTTTGTGTGTGTGTGTGTGTGTGTGTGTGTGTGTGTGTTTCTCGTGTCTTTCTATTTATTAAAACCTTGCATTCACGCTGGTCAAACTGAAATATGTGTGTGTGTGTGTGTGTGTGTGTGGGGGGTGGGGGTGGGGGTGGGGGGTGGGGTTAGGGTTAGGAGTCGTAGGGGTGTAGAGATAAGTCGGGGATGGTGGGGGGTTTGGTTACTTTTTGTGCACTATTTATTTGGTAAGCATCCAGTGCATCACCCTGTTGTCCAAAAATTTGAGTCGCCTCTCAACGCGGCCTCGGGTTCAGTTAATTGCGCTCTGCAGCAGGTTCAGTCGCCTCGAGGCCCCAGTCATCTCGGTGCACGGCCTGGCCCCCGCCCACCCCCGCCTGCTGCAGAGGAGCCGCGTCCTTTTTCTACTGAGACGAAAACGAGACTTTCGATCTCTCTCAGTGTTAAATATCTACGGCGGCGCTCTACAAAAAATTTCTTAGCTGGAAAAGGGAGAGAAAAAAAAAACACAAACTTTTAATTTGTAAATTGTGGGTGTACATAAAAGAAATATTCTTTTTTTTTTTTTTTTTGCTTGCTATTGTACAATGATTTTCTTTTTATGTGTCATCCAGCATGAGATGTTTATTTTTAGGGCAACGCTTTGTAAATACTGTAATTGTAATAATTCTAAGCACAAATGTAATACAGTTTTATTGTGTTACCAGTGAGCGTGGTGTGTTCTTTCTCTCGTTCGCAGCGAGTTTGGCGGTTGTTTCGACAGCTGGCAGGCTTTGAAAGTTTGCAGCACAATACTTTACACGTCCATTTATAAGTCACTGTGTTTGCTGAAGCAGCTAAGGTTAAGTATCTAGCTCAAGGGCACAGCATTAGATGCAAACCAGCCGCCAGAAAGAGCCTGTCCCCTGTCCATTACCCTAACCAACAGAGCATGTTGCGGCCCGTGATATATGATTGATCTAAAGTGCAATCATTTCCTCGGTTTGTTGTCTCTGCTGCTTGTAAAATGCTCTTTTTTATTTATTTTTTTCCCTCCCCGTTTTTGCTCTGATGAAAGGGTGGCGCACGAAAAACCCCCCCCCCCACAGTGAAGAGCCTTGGTTTGCAGGGTTGAAATTTCCCATACAAATGAGATCCTCACACATATATATTTTTTAAATCCATCTTTTGTTCAGCTCGAAAAAACACAATAGCTTTCATCTTGTCGGAGGGGGGGGGGGGGGGGGGGGCGTAAAAGTGAGATTCTTCTATTTTTGGGTACAGTGGCGTCAAACATGGAGAAAAAAAGAGGAAAAACCAACGCATCATTTATACTCAGCAGCTTCAGAAGGGGGGGCGGGGTGGGGTGGGCACACAGTTATCTCCCTGTGGTTGTTTCAACTAATTACCTGGATTTCAATTAAGAATAATCTGGAATGTCGAGGTAAAACATTTGGATTAAAGTTATTGCTCTAATTAGCGAGGTGCCTCCAAAGTGCCCTGTGAAGTTTGTCGACACCGACGCTCACATCATATTACGGAGCATAATATCCAGGCCAATTATGCTAATTGAATTTCCTTATCCAGAGACATGAAGAGGAGAGGGGAACTCTTTGATTAGGCTCAAGCTGCTGAAAGTCCTTTTTGGCAGATGAAAATACTCAGAGTCGATGGGAGATTACAGCCTAGTCCACATTTCAATAATAATAAAAAATAATAAAAATGACTGGCAACCAGAGGGAGAATTCTCACCAATGGCGGGACGACGTCGTGTGTCATGTTCTGTTGTGGCTGAGCTGCTCTGGAGTCAGGTGTTTACCCCCGAACCCCGCTGCTGCTGCTGCTGACAATGTGGCGCCGTCATGGGGGTGGGGGGGGGGCATGGCCCCTCCAGGTGTTTCTGTGAATTTGAATTGTCATGCCTTACTGTAAACATTTGTGATACGAATCAAAAAACAAATCAATAGGGGGTTAGTGTCATGTGTGTGTTATCTACTAGTTGGGTCAAAAGGTTTACACTATCAATAGCTTTTGGCGATGCTGCTTGACCCCCCCCCCCCCCCCCCCCCCCCCACCCCCCCCCCACAAAAAAAAGGTTTAGTTCTCTATGATGGATCACACAAGTTGATTTATTTACCATACTGAAATGAATGGGGAAAAAATGGCCTCCTGCAAGACGGGGGAAAACACAAAAAAAAACAAATGCATCCCTCCTTTTCTAGCTACCATATACACAGTAATACAATATATATATAATTACTATTGTAGAACTAAAACATATGATCAAGGAGACACATAAACTATGAAAGGACAATATTCATTTGAAATGCAGGGTATATGGAGTTTTCAGAAAGTCCCAGGTACTAATGACACTGGCGGCCCCCGCTAGGTGAACGGCAGTCAGCATCCTGGGCATCGGCCAAAACACTGACCGATTTCACTGTGATTTATATTGATATTGATATTTAGAATAACGTCACCGCCTGTGATGTTCCTGTTATTTCTACCACTGGCTCCGTGACACACTTGCTAGCTCGCGGTTTTGCGAGTTACTTCGGGCAGCTGACGTTACGAAGCAACCGACACCAAATCCACGCTACCATCCTCTGCTGTGGCTAACACGGAAAGGTTGAATGTTACAAAGAGCGCGTCGGCAATCTTTACACAGTCTGTGGTTTAACCCAAACGAGTTGCAGCGCAAAAGCCGGATGTTGCCCCATAGGAAATATTGATAATGTCAACTAAAAGTATTGGTTGTTCACTTGCGTCCGAGCTAAAACCCCATAAACACTTTAGAGGGGAAGGCCGAACTGCGGGGCACAACACTGCAAGACTGTGTTTTACAAAAGAGTCTTTAGTACAATCTCAGCCGCTCACTTGGACCTTCGGCGGAAAAAAGAAATACATCAAAGTGGAAGGAGCCCCCTACAAAAAGTAGAGAAAATGAACCAAAAGAGAAAAAAAAAGGCTCGGCTGCGTCCCTTTCAGCCGCAGCGAGCTGACGAAGCACTGAGGGGAAAACAGAGATCCCGAGCTCTCCCACGTTAGGGTCCGCAGTCATTAAGAGCATTTAGGGAAAAGCATTAGCTGCCAGGCTGCGTATAGTTAGCGTCTTCATCCCTGCGTTACAGCTGACCCTGGAGTTAGCGCTGGGTGTGCAGTTAGCCCTGCTCTCCTTTGCCAAACAGCTCCAGGGGCAAAAATAATGATCTTTACAGACATGCCAATGCTATCTGGACCAGATAACACTGCTTTAATGACTCCTTATCCTTTGGCCCTTTCAAGGAGATGGGCGCCCTGGAAAATATATGCCTGTTGTTGGGTCATTAGCTCTTTATTGCAGAGATAATGGACTTTATGTGTTTTTGGTTCTGATTTGAATGTACTAACCCGACTGAGTACAACCCTCCGAAAAGATTAGTCAGCCCTCGGCAACAATGCGCAACACCCAGGTCACCATTACTGATTCGCCAATCAAAGGAAGGCGGCCAAAACAAATTACGACATTTGCTCCATAAAAAAGATGGTTGTGTTGTGGGGGGGGGGGGTTTGTGCTTTGTACCAAAGTCGTGGCTCTCATGGAAGTTAAAGAGCCATCTCACCGCTCATCATGTGGATACTCCATCTGGGCTGGTAATCTGTGTCGCCCATCAAAGCTAGACCCACTTTGGAACTATTCGGGGGCCAGTCAAAGGAGCCCGGATCAGATTTGGAGCCCTCCAAGCTAGTTCCATACGACGTTCTTTAATTTCATGAGCAATACTCAAAGATAACGACTGTGGTGTAAGAACCCTGCTTTCCATCGACTGTCAAAGTTAAAACAGCTGCTTTGGCATCCCTGACTGAGGTAATGCCGAATCTAACATGGTCCCCACAGAATGTGTCCTACTCAATCCGGCGATCCCTCGACCCAGCAGTCCATGACAAATGTGTCCTTGTTTTTCTATTCTTTCTCTATGTGCAAATTATTGTTGGCAAGAACCTTCAAAGATGTTACGGACGTGGCGTGTACCTCCGGATGATACCCCAGAGGATAAACCCTAATGTTGCTGATGACCCCTAACCTATCATTTAGTGCTCACAGTAGACCAATATTTGACCTTGTACGCAACAAATATTAAAACGTATGCCCCTCCATGTGTTTTTCTTCATGCCATTTGTGCCGTCAGGTGCAGAATGCCACACACAAGTTCACTTGTCAGATTACCCTCAAAGTTGTTAAGTTTTTTGGTGTGAATGTTTTTTTCCGCATAGAGAGTTAGTTCTTGACTACGTGTGGTCTTGGTTACGAACTGGACAATACGTTAATTCTCTTTCGTAGAGCAGCTTATACTATGTCAGGGCAAAGTCATGTAGAATTGCATGGCGCAATACCCGGAAATGAGTTCGCATTTTTACACTTCCGCCCCCCCCCCCCCGCCGTCTCGAAGTCAGTGCAGTTTTTGGTTAGATGCCTGATATAAGGTCTGTGGTTACACACAAGCGTAAAGAGATTTCCACGTTTTGTTCTACGACATTCAAACATATCAGTAGCGGTTGCTAACAAGCAGCTAAATGAGACTACAGAGGTTGTCGCGGACATTAACACGGAAAGTCAGCAACTCACTAGTGTGTTTATCCTCTACATCTATCTGTCTATATATCTATATCTATCTATAGTCTCTTAAAAGTGAAGCTCAGCGGTGGTGACGGTGAAGCAATGCGACCGTGGTGTACTTCCTTTACAGCCTGACGTTAGCTTTTTACTTCTGGCTATTTACATTTCAAAACTCATAAAAGGTGGTGTTCATTAGTGAAGATGATCTCGCTGAACAGAACGTGTGAGCGTCATAAACTTTTGTTTTCGCCACAGAGCTTATTTTCTGCAATTAACCCCATTGGCTTTTTGTCGAGGGAACCAGGGGCGGCGCTAACTTCCGCCATTCCATCGACACTCCGTCAACAGGCTCATCTGTACCGTTAAACTTTGCGCTATCGTGCTGTCTCTTCAGTAAAGAAAAGGCGCCCGATGCAGAGTCGCAAGCTAACCCTGCTGATGATCGACATCCGAGACGTCAGCGTCCCCGAGACACGCAATTAGCACCCCCATTGATTGCGTACTCGCAAATCTCGAAAACCTCGAGCTCCAGCGCTACTCCGACCCCAGTCGACTGATCTTCTATTCAGAGAACGTCGGGCAAGTTATCATCACTGAGGAATCGCTCGTCTTTCTTCCTTTTGATGCGGGAGGGTAAACGCTACCAGATGCCCATTTAGGCCCCCCCAACACACACACACACACACACACACACACACACACACACACACAGCTGACCAACAGAGGCCATTCACTGCAATGCCATTTTAAGTTTTTTTTTAGCGATAAAAGTGGGCCTCTATAGTAGCGCTAAGAGAAATATTAATGCTCTTCTCAGATGGCAGCGCTGATGTCAATATTGTCGTATCTCAAACACTGAGAACTCGTTTGTTTGTTTATATATGATTTATATTGAATCAAAAGAAACAGACGAAGCCGCCGTGTGTTTACTGATCCGGCCGCAAATCAAACATCCAATCTGGTCATGCTGCTCCGGGAGGCGGGTGGGGGGTCGGGCTCCTCCGTTTCTCCCAGTTAGTAACAGAGATCTGTGGATTTCTGTTTGTTTGTTGCCCCCGGTTTCTCCCACTGCCAGTGTCATGGCAATCAAGGCTGAATGCACCCAGAACAGGGGGAAACGGCGCCACCCTCCCTATCCCCCATCGCCGGCGTGCCGACCCTGTGTGTTTACGACGCGCTGTTTCCATATGACCTAATCTCAAACAAATTGGAAAGATGATTGTCATCTGCAGGGGGGCAGGAGCTGCATTATTCTCAACAATAACCTTCAGAAAACCTTTCAGGAGGGGAAAAAAAAAAAAAACAGAAAGGGGAAAGAAAAAAAAACAAAAACGAAGAAGCGGATTATTCAAAAGGCAATTTTCTCTCAGTTTCTGACCCACCCAGCTTGTTTGGTGGAGAAGCGTTGCGCGATGAAACATCTTATTTTGTTGTGTGAAGCGGTGGAGGAGACTCGGAGCTCTCTCTCCCCCCCTCTCTCTCTCCTCCCCTCTCCCTCTGGAGGATGAGTGTAATCAAACAGGCAGATGGGGGATCTAAGGAGAACTGTGTGTATCAGCAATAAACAGAGGTGCCGTTTTAGAAAATATATATATACGGAAAGCAACGGATGTCCTTACGAGAGCGCCTTGCCGGTGTGGAGGTTTTCATTGGACGACAGTTCAGTTTAATTCACACGATGAACGAGTTGGTCTGCGGAGCCCCAGCGGCACCTACAGTGTTCTCACAGACAAACCTAATTAAAATGAGAGCGCGTGAGCGAATGAATAAGTGAACAATAAACCTGTTGTGTCTTTATTTCAGAATGCGCCCTGAATAGAATATTAACCCTTGAGCAATTTACCGAGCCTGCAGACTTGTTGCCTTTTCAGTAATAGGCCCAGTGCACCACAAGGGTTAGGATCTCCACCAATCAGGTCTCACGGAACATCACACGGACGCCATAACCTCCCGTCATTAACTCAACCTGCACGTCTCACCCTGCCGACCGCCAACTACCGCTGCTGAGCGCGTTATTAAGGAGGCTGTGGACTGGAGGTGCTAACAACAACAGCAGCAGCTGAGCGGAGCTCCACAGCGGAGCGCGCCCGGCTGTAATTGTGCGGTGGGAGTGCACAGGGGCCCGGCTTCATCAGGACGCTGGGCCATCTGTCCTAATGGGTCCTCCGGAGACTCCGGGGCCGGTGCTACTCCTGCCAATCCCGCGCCGTCCTCCTGACACCGTGGTCTTGTGGGTAAGGGGGGGGGGGCACGTTCCTCGCTGTAATTACTGCCCACCATCCCGTCACAGATCCTGACGCCATCCTAATACCTATACTGAAAGGTGGCCCGCAGAGGCCTGCAGAGGATGAGGGAGCTTCATGGCTGATCCGTCAAAAAGCAGGAACGGTGAAAAGTCAGTTGGATTGTGGATTGCTGTGACAGACCCCCCCCCCACCACCACCAAATCCAAAAAGTGCACCGTTAGCTTGTATTAGCTTTGGATTCAATTTCATTAGCGCGATGCCCGTACTGCACTGTTAAATAATACATGCGCGCTTGGTCAATATGTTGCTTTTTCTCACAGCTGCTATCAAGCTCCCTCCCCTCCGTTTGTGTGGTGAGACGGGTTTGTGTTGGTGAAGTCATGAAAGACGTCTTTGGCCGCCTCCACAATTGACCCCAACTTGCACAATTTGGAAGAGGACGCCCACATGCAGCACTTGTAGGGTGTAAATCACTTTGGGGTGGAATACGTGGGCAGCGTGACAGAGAGAGAGAGAGACGGAGATCGGAGCTGCGTTTGTTTGTCTCTGGAGCGGAGCAGTTGAGCAGGACCGCCTCTGGGGAGCGGCTGGGCCAAAGCCATTGCCCCAGGCTCTACCCCGGGGTGGGCTCCCAGCCCCCAAGCAGCGCCACCGAGGCACCAGGACTTACCTGGGAGTGCCTGCAGGGACGACAAAGAAACCAAAAACTGGGAGTATGAATTATAGATGTGTGGCAAAGCTGCTTAACAATACGGCATCGCAGGGGGGGGGGGAGGACTTCTAGCTGCAATCGACATGTTACATAACAGTTTTTTTTTTTTTGTTTCCGCTACGGATGCACCATTGCATCGTCACTCGCTCCTCTCACCTGTCCCGAGACCCGTCGCAAACCTCCCAGTCGCGTTTCGAACGTCGCAGCCGGCGGTCCGCGGAGTTCGTCGCCATCGCTGAAGTGAAAGGTCGAACGGGAGCACCTCGCGGGGGGACTTTGCATGGCTCTGGGTTGGAAACACTGAAGGTTTGCGTTTGAAATTCGGACGGAAAAAGGAGCTGTCCCACAAGACGGCATCCGCGCCGGTACCCTCAAAGCGGCCCCCAATCAAAGCAACTCCTCCAAGACCTGTTTATTGGGGCTGGCGTTAAGAGGTACTCCTCTTCCCCACTTCCCCTCCCTAAACTTAATCAAGCGATGGAGTGAGGAAACAAGGGGTAGCAGATAAAAGTGTTGGGAATGGTAATGATGCCAAGTAATGATTTCCCTTGAGGAAATCTGATCTATTGCCACGGGGAAAAGATGGGGAAGAAAGGCCTGGGAGCGGAGGGGATTGGGGGGGGGGGGGGCCACATCAGCATTTCATGCAGGAGTACCTAAGGCATCGGGGAGGGAGGAGAGACCAAATAATGGAGAGGAAAGATTTTTTAGCACCCTGTGGGTGGCTTCATCTCCCTCTCTTTCCTGTCTCTCTCTCTCTCATTCTGACTCCCCCCCCCCCCCCCCCTCTCTCTCTCTCTCTCTCCGGTCTCTTCCTCCCTCCTCTCTGCGCTCACAGCAGATAGCGCGCATAAAGACAGAATGCTCGAGGGTGACGACGGTCTGGCGCAAGTTGAAATGAAACAGCTTAAAGGTGTGGTTTAACAATGTTCAAAATTCAATAAGTGCAAGGTAAACAATAAATTGAAATGTGTCTGAGTCAAGAGGGTAGGAAAAGGTGTGTGTGTGTGTGTGTGTGTGTGTGTGTTGGGGGGGGGGGGGCAAGAATATATTTATTGATCCTATTGTCAAAAATGAATCCTCCTGCCAAGGCTGGTGGAAGGAAAAGAAATCAAACGGCCCCTCGTCTGCGCTTCCTCCCAAACCCCAGACAGAGCAGATGAAGAATGTCAGATATGTATTTTCTCAGAAGGTGGTGGAAACCAAACCTGAGATAAAGGGGGGGGGTGGGGGGGGGGGGGGGGGACTTATATTCATCAGGTGAACGCTCCGTCTCTGCTGGTTGTGGAGATAGACAACTATTTGCTAACACATTTGAATCAGAATCAGAAATACTTTATTGATCCCGGGGGGGGGGTTGTACAGTCCCGGTGCTCCCATTCAAGAGTGGAAAGTAGCATAAATTTAGAACTAAAAGTATGTACAAAATGTAAAAATAAGAAGTAGAAAATAAAAAATATACACATTTACAATATTTAAGTGAAAAATACAAGTAAAAAATATACACAACAACAATGTATATGTATGTGTATATATATATATATATATATATATATATATATATATATATATATGTAAGTATTGTACTGTTGTGTATGGCTACATATGTATTGCACTGAAAATGTTTTGCAATAGCAATTCGATATGGTATCGATATGATAATATGTCAGTGTTGTGTCAGCTGTTTGTCGAGGTCCTCTGCCTGCCACAACTTTGCTTTTCACCCCCCCCCCCCCCCCCCCCCTACACAAGGGACACACTACTTCCTGCATTGGAGCTGGCGCCGAACACGAGGCACGTCCTGCAGAACTGTCCGTTACGAGCGTGATCCTTGATGAGATGCGCGACTCCAGACTCGTTAAGCAGCTCCAAACTTTGACGAACGCGACAAGGAAGGAGTGAATTGGCTTTTTGACTTTTCAGTTCCATTTTGGGGAAAAAAAGAAAACTGTGTTCATACTTATACCCAGGTGACATATAAGCTACGGCGTGCAACAGAATTACTGTAAGTTGCTCTGGGCCTGCATACAAATCCCAGAGCGCAGCAGCTCTGTTCCTCTCATCCCTGAACAGCTCATGATCTTCTTTTCCAGCACTGTCTTTATCCACGAAATACAGCTCAAGAATCTACCTACCTCTCAATACTCCATGTATATACATACATATATATATATATATATATTAGGGTTGGGCCGAATCAGGGACAAATATTCCACATCATCGAGCACTGCTGAGATGCTTGTCAAATGTCAGCAGCATGGCCTTGAATGCACCCGTCTCGGCCGCACTGAAAGAAACCGTTTCTTTTGCGATTGCAGCATCGGTACACTGTCATCCGTCACGCTTATGCTTTGGAAAAAGCCCCAGATATGGTCGGTTGGTTGGTTGGTTGGTTGGTTGGTTGGTAGCCAGCTGTTTCGCCTGGGGCCAGTTGCGTGGGATGGCGACGCTGCGTATTCGACGGGATGGTGCACACGCAAATGGTCGTGCAAAGCGCGGATTCCATTCGCACAAATCCTGCACCAGCGCTTCAGGAGTCTTGTCAAAAGTACTGCCAGATGGGCGAGGAAGGTTAGAAAAATCCCACCCCGTGGTACCAAGTGAGAAATTGGGAAGCTGGGCTAATATGCGCACAAAATACACCGTTCTCCATCCATTCGAGCAACCGTGGACCACGAGCAGCAATTTATTTTGCCTCCAAATGAGTCCCCCCTCACAATCTGATATGTCAGCGTTCAGTCTTCGACCTACCAGGAGCAGATTTGTCTGCGCCTCCTCGGCCTGGAGAGACGTCGAAATGATCGTACGCAAACTGCTATAATAGTCGAGAACATACTGCCTGTCAAGTTTATGACCACGGTGTACTATATTTCGGCATTCGGCAGGTTCTCAAGCAATCGACCCATGGTCCGTACCGTGGCGCTCCCTCTTCTGGACCCGCTCAAGTTCCTCCTGTTCCATCCCTAGCGCTGTCCCACGACGCCATCTGTTCTGTCCCCCCCACCCCGACCGCAGGGCCGAGATGGAACGACTACCTATTAATCATTTCGGATCCGGCTCTGCGGTCCGGCGGCACTGGGTTCTACATGTCCCGCGTCCTCTTTGCGTCCCCGGCCGCAGGTACTGAGCTATACTGCCCCTGTCTCGCCTTCGCATCCTGCCACCAGTCAGTGTCATCGCTGCTCCATTACCCCGCCCTTCCGCCCCACCTGCGCGCACTCCCTCTGTCTTTTCGAGGCCTAGCCCCCACCTCCCGTCACGCCCGAACCTCCAACGGACTTTTGCTGCAGCGTGTTCCCAGATTTCAAATGCTCAAGACAATGCACACAGTCGTAACCGGAGGGAGTGACGGCTAAAACTACAAGCGTAAGTTGCGATCAATCGGAGTTATCCTTGAAAGCCATGATCTGGGACTGCCGCAAAGTCAGTGCTTCCACCCGACCACAGACTGCGTTCTAAATGTGGCCCATGTAGTCCGCACCGTCTTCATTTGTGAATGCGAATAGTGTACAGTCTACTACATGAGCGCATACACGGACGTTTACTATTTATTAGGCTGGTGTCGTGGTCACCACGTCCTGCTAATTTGACCAGAGATGGTTGATGAGTGAACACAACATCTTTGTTAAGTTCTTGTTGAAGCGATGGCCAAATTAAGAGCCGCACATTAATCCTCCTCAAACGCTCCCTGGTGGTTGATGCCAATGCGGAAAGCAGGAAGTGAATGATGACGCTGAATACCGGACAGTTTGTCTCCTGCACTAATCACCGTGCCACCGCGTCGCATGTGTCTTAGCGGGCCCGGTCGAGCCGTCATGGAGAGGACCCGGGGGGATGAAATACGGCGGCCGGGTCTCTCCGCGGGGGCCCCGGCTCAGCTGCCGCCGAGGTGGGGTGCCTGACAAGCATAAATTATGTTAATAGAATTTAATAAAAAACACTTTATTCCAAAGGTTTCGGTACTTTGAAATGTCAAGATGATCTAGTGCGCTACCTGGAGAGAATTTTGAAGCTTAAGTTAGAACACTAAAATATTAAAACAAGAAATTGTGATCCCTCGTGAGGGATGGCGGCGCGCGATGAAAAATGGAGAACGCACGAGTGTGTCTCCCAGGTAGAGTTTTCTCCATTTATTAATTGATCTGAGTGCTGAATCTAGTCCTCCATTATGGCTCAGTACAATGAAGAAGATATTAAACAGATTTGGGAATACTTTAATGAAAGAATTGTCTCTTCCCCCCCCCCCCACCCCCCGCCCCGTCGTTTTAACTCCGTAATTTACAATCACGCGCTCCTTGTTATCTAAAAACACCAAAATTGTAATTAAGTAAGAAATTGGGCTTTTGTGTTAAGTTTGGTGATTAGTAATGACGGTCTATTGAAGAGTAGAATTATCAGAGAATGATTCTTATGAATACAAAAAAAAACACTGTTTTGTGTGCCACCCCCCCCCACCCCCCCACCTCTCCACAGCCACACACACACACACACACTATGGCAAAGGAAGGATGATGGTGAGACTGTAAATTATCCACTTCTGGTCGTTAATTGAACATTTCCATTGTTCCCATGACAGAATGGCGATTGATTGGCTGTTGGTGTATCCACCGCTTCTCTTGACCTGAGGATACAGACTGACGGTGGGGGGAGGGGGGGCAGAGGAACAGAGGAAGAAAAACCTCGGACATGGAAGTGTAAAAAACGAGAACTGGGGGGGGGCTGCGAGGGAGTAAAGTTGGGTGCTCGGGCCCGCAGTGTTCAATTACAGCATGTGGGAGGTTAAATCAATGACATTTAAATTGCTTAGGGTGATTACCTGCACTCCAATCACTGGGATCAGCATAAGCAATCTGCTGACCCCAGCCGCGCTCGGCCACAGATTGAAACGTATGAAGGAGCTGGCTGGATGGGTCAGCCTGGATGTGTGTGTGTGTGTGTGTGTGGGTGTGTGTACATACGTCCACCCGCCTGGTCTCGTGACATTTTTAAGATGCAAATACTACTCAGCACAAGTGGGAGGAATCAGTTTTCCCACCGGGATGTGATGAAGAGGAGGAGACCTGCTAGAAACATTACTGTCCGTTTAACCCAAATTCAAGAGGATTCTGAATCGTGTCATCTCTGCGTGTTCCCACTGCATACCGTACGGTGCTGCTGGTTTGAGTCCGTCGAACATCCGACCCTGTCCACTTTCACACCTTCCATTCTGCCAGAAAGGGGAGTTTCAGACGCTGATACCGATCCCTCGAATCTGGCCGCAGTCCTTGAGTTCACGTGTCTTACTTGCAGCATGTGTTTAATGCATGCACTTATACGTATGGGTGTATGGATGGGTGGTGCATGGGTAGCCTAGCCCGTGTTGTACCCGTGTTGTGCTGCAAGAAACATTTGGTCTGTACAGCGGAAAATGCTCAGAAGGATTTCCCACAACAGAACCATGTCTTTCCGTGGCGAGGGGAAAGAGAGGGAGGAAAACGCGGCCTCAAAGTGTGTCCACCCGGTGGTACCCGATCGGTTCACAACTCCCTTTGCCAGCCACTGAGTCGGATTCCTTCTAACCGTTCATTAATTTTTCAGAACCTCGGTGTGCCGTCGTATGATATAAATATCTGGCTCACCTCAGCGCCGCTGCGGAAGTGTGACTTTGAAGTTGTGCCTAATTAAGCGGTAGGTAGTTAACCGGCTGAACAATAAGGCGCGGGGGCTGAGAGCTGAGGCGACGAGAAGGACAGCTAATGGAACGGAGGTGTAACATGTGGCGGGCTGCGGGGAGGCGGCTGGGTGGTTTCGTGCGCTGTTTAGGCCGCTAACTGACCGTTAGCCTGTTAGCCCGATGGTCGAACTGAAACGTCAGCCTGACCCGCGCCATTTGTCCTGCTCGTGCGGCCGAGCAGCTAGCTACACCCACGAAACAATCCCCGGCACATGGATGCATATCGGCCACTAGCGCACCGCAAAGCCCGATGCCCCCTCTCTCTGGTCGGTCGAGGTTTTTTTTGTTTTCTGTTTTCCCCCAGAAACAGCCGCCGATGAGCGTCACAGCAGCAGACCTATTTGAATCCCTGAATAAATCAAGTGGTGCAGAGGTCTGGAGGAGGTCGTGGGTGGAACGGTTGGAACGTGCAAAGCGCGAGGTCTTAAATTACAGAGGCAAGAGGTCTTGCTTGGAAGTCAGTGTTGGCTTGCAATCAGAACACGATTGATTTGCCGTCACCAAATGCTTTAAGTTTAAAAACCCCTAAATCATGCTTGGTTCGCCGAGAGTGGACATTGTAGGGAAAAACTACTTTGAAAATACTTTGGCAGTGGACATTTTGCAGACACGCTTTAGCATCAACATTGTGTGTCGTGCAAGCAAACAAGTTTGCACATAATGTTCAATATAAATTATTGTTGCGGTAATTAAAAACTAATCTGGCATTACATTTCCCACGTAAGCAAGTTTGATGTGGCAAATGAGTTGTGTTGCGAGTGTAATTATTAGGAGACGGGGTTGATGGCGAGTGTGCCTCCGAGAGAGGACATTCATTCAGCAAGTCTGCGGTTGGCGATATGCGTTCAGTGCAGCGTTCGGGGGGGGGGGGGCACTGCAGGAAACGGTGTCAATAGCGTGGGGAACAGTGTTCGCACAGAGCGGCACAGAGGACGGGAGGGTGCGGAGGACACGTGGCGGGTGAGCGCAAGAGCGCCCCGGTGTCGTCGGGAAAAACAAACGTGGAGGTGGGCGGCAACATGGTCAGCAGATGCGTCGCAGCTACACTTTGGAGTTTGGGAGCAGCTTAAACTGCTCGCGGGAGCCTTGTTTTCCCTCCGGGGTTCGCGCTCAAAACCCGTCAATCCTGGATTCATGTCTTGTTTTTCTACAAGTCAGTATCGACGCAACTTCCTGACCCTAACCCTAACCCTTCCCCTGATCCTAACCAGGTGGTCTGGTTGCCTAACCCTTAACCAACCCTTAGTCATACTTTATAGTTGCCAGAAATGGACAATGACAGAATATCCAAATGTTGGAGGCAGCAAACATTTTGCAGATACGTTCAGAATTGCGAAAAAACACATTGTGCCAATGCTAAATAGCTGCATATGAGCGTGGTGTAATTCACTGGAGGGGTTGCAGACAAGAGTCCGCAATACACCGCATGCAGTATGAGGAAAGGCGTCTGAGGTTGTTAGTTATAGGAGGTGGTGGTGGTGGTGATGGGGGGGGGGTGTTCCTCCCCCCTCTGCCCTGAGCTGTGAAATGCCTGGTTTGTCTGAGGAATGAGAGACCCTGGTGGGGCCAAGGGTCCCGAACAAATGAGCCCCGATAAAACGCCTCTACTCGTAGGAGGAGGGGGGGGGGGGGCACAATGCAGATGAGCAACTGCCCAGAGAGCAGCCTTCGTGGTAATTTCACCCTGCTATTTACCGCGCTCACCCATGGGTTTCACCGCTCTGCGCCAGAGCCAGTCACCTTCATGTGCTGCACGACGCATTCATCATATCAGCGGCTGACACATCCAAACAAGTTCGGGCGCACTTACTTCCTTACTCCCTGCCAGCGAGCTGAAGGTGGGAAATGCGATGATCTGACAATTATTCTGCGGAAATTGGTACTAATTGACACCGGAGCGTGGGCTGTTTGTTCCGTTGCATTAAATACGTTACATACATACGTGTTTGTGCTCGGTCGGTAATGAATTAAAAGCCGCATTGTGGGGATGTGCAGGGGAATGTTTTCAGCTAATTGCCCGAGCTAAAATACATTTATGAGCTGCACCTGGTCCACAAATGGCTCCTAATGAGGAGCAGCTCAGTTGACTTTTAAAATGTCTCCCTCTAGTGGGGGACAGGCGGAACTTTCCAAAAGCGTCACGGTTGGGTCTTTTCTGCTCTGTGTCTCCCACAAGCAGATCAGGGTTGCAGATTTTGAATTTGAACACTCCTGCACCTCTGGATGTAGGAAGAAAAAAAACTGAACTGAAATTTCTCCAACAGCTCTTTCCCAAGTACCTCCCAAGTTTTGAGCTCCGTCTCACGTGGCGTCAGGCCTTTGTGTTTGCGTTATCAGTCGGCAAGCGCAATATCGCACGTTATTCACTGCGACACCAGCTGACGAGGGACTCAGAATAGGATTCAGTTTTTTATCTGCCTTTCAGCCAATAAAGGAAATGAATAATGAGCTAAAATGTTATTTTAAAAAAAAAAGAGATAAAAGAAATAAAAATAAAAGAACTCATACGTTGATTTTTTTAATCTGCTGTAATTGAAAAAAAAAAAAGAATCCAAATCAAATATGGAGAATTGCTGTTAATGGAAACATGAGGCTATTATCAATACAGCAAGGCGCCCTCTTCAAATGTATTACAGACGACACAAGATAAATGATACTGCGACACCAATATAAGAGTATAACGCTAATAAAAGCACCAGTGGCTCCTTGAACAATACTCGGTCTTTCATAACGAGAAACAATACAAGTAAGGGGATGAGTTTAGTTTCTAGTGGCGGCAGATTTACGGCACGAGCTGCTGAAAAGTGTTCCGGCGCGCTTTTTTTTTTGACTTCTCTGAGGACTGAGGCCCAGACGCCGTTTCTATAATGGATTTTATCCTTTTTTTGAAACGCACACGCACTGTTTCCTTACACAAAAAGTGAGTCGAATCAACCCGATTGGAATGTTATCACTGGTTTGCATGGGGTGCGTGATCAGTGGTTATCGGGGGGGCCTGCTACACCCGCTAGCAGGTTCGGGAGCCTTAGGTTTAGGCAACAAGACCGCTTGGTTAAAGCTAGGAGTCTCGACCCATCCATCCACCCCAGCCGCCTCTTCACGCGGACTCGGCCACTCTTTAAACCACGCCACCTGTGAACGCGCTGCATCGGCTCACTGACATCAACCGCCTCCTGAACCCACCAGTTAGGGTTTAGTAGGGGCCCCTACCAGCCCATGTATTTGGGACCGATGTGTGACAATTACGCCCGTTTAAGTGTTCATCTCTAGTCGCACTTGGACGTTTTACACGAGCATCAAAACAGGAAATGAGGTGACTCAAAGTCATTGCTGCTGATGTACTAATCTGTGATGAATCAGATAAGAATGAACTCGTTCATAAATTCCTTATTAATTCATCATGTTTAATATAAGGCCTCCCCATACTTCACTGCCATAGAACCTAGATACTTAGACCTACCTGCAAACTTGTAGACACCCCGGTAGACTTCCCCCTCCCCTCCCCTCCCCTGTGCAGCTAAGAGTTCGTCACGTGTAGCATGTGGATCTTCGATGCTCGCTTTTTCAGCAGGGACAAGTCCAAAGACCAGTTAGACATGCATGCCTGGAATCTGTCCTAGGGTTGAGTAATCCGTGTGACCTGAAGTAACACTTACTGTTAGGTGTTACTGTTATTGCCAATGATGGAAGCAACAGCCTAACAGCCCACCGGGGGCTGGCCACATTTGAGGTTAGATTCGTGTCGGAACGTTGTATAACGCTGTTGTGTTTTAAGTAACTGGGTGGATTTTACTCTTGAAACATTTATAGTTACTATTTGAGTTCTAGAGCCTCTTCCATTACCTTGAGAAGTAGTTACCCAGACACACAGTTGATAGAAACGTTTATTAAAAACACATTTTTTTTCCCCGTCCAGTAGTGTCACCAAGTCAAGGGGACCTCAAAGAATGTTTAATAATCAGGCTCGTAGGCGGACTGCAGCGAGAGAGGCCCGAAGAGGCCGTCTCTAAAGGGTGAGGGCTGTGCCGAGCACCCTGTACGCCATGGAGAAGGTGGCCAGCATGCCCAGCAGCCAGGACAGACCCCTGCTGGGCTGAGGCAGGGCGCCGACGTAGGCGATGGTGTGGAAGGTCCGAGAGCAGGCGAAGAGGCGGAAGTGGAGCAGAGCGGCGGAAAGCTCGGGTCCGGTCAGAGCGTAGAGCAGGCCGACCACCAGGAAGGGGATGACGTTCTCCAGGTCGTTCTGGTGACACCTTGAGAACGCAGCGTACCGTCAGTTACAAGACTAACGCATCTGTTGGCGTGTTACTGCGCGTCGTTTCCAACATGTTGTCTTTCATCTGACATTTTATAACCCTCTTGATAAGAATTTTTCACGCTCACTATGCAATGCAACCATGATATGCCCATGACCCTTCCTTCCATCCGTCCATTTCCTGAAGCTGCTTATCTGCTGTTTGTTTAAGGCGGTCTGGAGCCGAGCACCCACTAGGTGAGAGGCACTGCGACACACAGTGATCTGACGATTTGTAACATTATTTACTATTCTTATCCCCCACCCCCCACCCCCCACCCCAGTAGTTTGTAACCCTCATAGGGATAGAATTCAGGGGAGCACACTAAATAAATGGAGTTTTGTTTGCATGGAAATTGTTCAAAAGTCAAACAAAATGAAGCCTCTTGAAGTGTTACTACAAAAAAAATAATAGATCTCTCTTACTGCTTGAGTGAGCGACAACCCCCCCCCCCCCCCCCCCCCCCCCAACAAAATACTTCAAGCTTCGAGTTGCAATTGGCCGTAAGCATCCGCAAGTTTTTCGTCAAAGTGCCGGGCCGCCTCACCTCCGAACTCGCTCCACGTCCGGATGGGTCCTCAGCAGCTTCTTCTTCTCCTCTGCCGACTTTCTGGCCACGTCTTCCTGATTTGAGAAAGCCTTAAAACGGGAGAGAGAGAGAGAGAGATAATACATGCGTGCGCTGAAAGCTTGCAAAGATGGATATGGTGGTTTCAGGGGGTAGTTGGGCATTCGAGTTCTTTATTTCTTCCTTCTAGGAGTCCTGTTGACCCGGACGTAGTCTTCCTGGGACCTATCCTAGACTTATCCCGTTGTATCAGACGTATCTATTGCTACTTACCCCTCTGGTGAGGCGGTAGTACGAAGTCAAGGGCGCCATCAGCATCATCTTCAGAGTGACAATGGTGGCATAGGTGGTGAATGCCATGAATACCTCGTCGTCCATCAGCGTTGCCATCTCTGCCGGGTTTACTGAACTGAGCAACAGCGAGGAGGAGGAAGTCAAAAGTCAAAAGAAGCCTTCAAAACAACAATACTGTCAAATTGTAACTGCACAGAACGTGTATAAAAATCAAGTTAGTCCTGTGAAAGAAAAACCAGACACAGCCCTGCAGTGTCAGGAGTAAAACCACGGGACCAAACTGCTTTCAGTTTCTGACTGTGCCTGCGGGTTTAAAAGCAAAGCTTGTCTGAACGACAGGGAACAGGAAGCCCCCCCTGCCACCCCCCCCCACAAGAAAAACATCTAAATCTATTGTAGATGTATCAAGTATCATTTATAGTTTAAACGCTCGACTCACGTGCTGTGGTGACTCTGCAGTCAGTGGAGCAAGTCTAGGATCTGTTGCGTAAACAGCCTGACCCGTCACCCAGAAACCCAGGCAGGAGGCGGGACAACTACAGCACAACACATAGCCACCCCCCCGTGTGGGAGTGACACTGTGTTTCTCCACTCACAACGCCCGGTTTTCTCGGATCACTGCTTGCATTTAGATTTAAGAATGCAATGATATCAGGTTTAAAGGTGTTAACTCACTCTACTCAGTGGGCCCCTCCTGCGACCAAAGAATTCATAAAAAAAGAAAAAAAGAAAGAAGAATATGGACAGCTGAAGGTGCAGACCTCAGAGCAGTCTCGAGACCACAATATTTAAACTACCACTGCTCCAATGATGTTACGAAACGGGCTGACCGCAGTTTAGAATGGATCTTTTGACAGTAGTCACGTGGGCAGCCGGCCTGGGGGAAGATAGCTGACCGAAGTTTTGGACATCGGATGGTCAAATGGCAACTGAATCGGGCAGAAATTAGGCAGTGGTGACCAGTTTGGGGCTATAATTGGACTAAATCCACTGCGGCGCCGGCCCGGCTTCAGCCAGGGTCGAGATTAAGGTGAATTTGGGGTTAAGGAATAGACACAGGGTTAGTTCAGGATTAGAACTTCGCTCGGACTTTTTTTTTAGCAGCTTTGGCGTCAGCGGTGCAGAACGCAGGGCGTCTCAACAGATGTACCGCTGGGTAAAAAGCGCGAATGCCAACTTTGGCGTCGCATTCCAGTACGTGTGTAAAGGTCCTGATTTATGAAGGCACAACAAGCAACCTTGCGGGTAAGTGATAAAGGTCAGAATTTATAGGGGCCTATAAAAGCTAATGCCTAACTACCCCCTCGACCCGCCAAGCCTTGCGCTCTACAGTCCTACAGTCATACGACTGATGGGTCATGGGTCAGTCTAACTGAAGGCACAAACCAGCTTGCACAAGGACTCAAAATCGGACTTCATTGTTATCCCCCCCTGGTTGTCATGTAGCCCTAAACCATCTGTTTAGCTTCCTAATAGACATTCAGACATTTATAGGCGCTTGATTATGTCAGCAAACAGCTTTTCACGATCACTTGAATACGTGATTCTTGTTCCGATGTGCGCTACAACATTTCTTTTGTGGCGCGAGATTAAGTGTGTTTCAGTACAGTGGTCTCTGCTTTTCCTGGGGTCTCAGAGCGATTCAAATTATTCAAAAGTGTGTGTGTGTGTGTGGGGGGTGGGGGGGTCGGGAGTGTGTACTACTGGCGCGCAAGAGGAGCGTGCAAAGTTCATCGTGTGTCCCTTCCGGATTTCAATTGAAGCAGGCGGTGCCGACCTGAGTGAATGACTGTGTCCGCGCCCCCCAAGAGTGAATTGGGAGAGAGTAAGTGAGAGATATGATATTTGTAGGAGAAAGTTCAATTTACAGTACACTTGTGGCCCCCACCCCCCACCCCTCCATCCTCTCACAACTATAACACAAAATTATATTTCATTATATAATGCACATCATAAGTTTATTTATTCTATTGCTGAGGTCATGACCAAGATATCAGGAAATATATTTCTATCCCCCCACCCCCACCCCCCCTCTCCTCTCTCTCTCTCTCTCTCTCTCTGTTCTTCATCTTTCAATCAAAGCTCAGCGAACACACTCTGTCCCCAGACTGTGGCTAGACTTGCAGCTGGGTTAAAGTCAAGATCGCTTTTTGGCTCACACGCCGCCGCCGCCACGTCCCCTTTAATCAGACACCACGGCCCCAGGTTGCTCAAAGCGCGAGGTGCTTTGAGGAAGTGCGCAAGGAGGCATGCTCGTTATCCCCCCCCCCCCCCCCCCTCCCCCTCTCTCCCTGTCACATCCCAGTAAGGCCCAGCGCAGTCACTTTCGCTGGGAGGGTACATGCCAGTTTGGGAGGGGAGTCACAGTTCGTGATGGAGCGCGCGGCGCCTCTGCTTTAAGGAGAGCAAAATGTTGATAATGCGCCTGTTTGGCCCCGGGCATGTTTTTCCACCATTTGACGTGCTGCTGCTGCTGCATGTGGGAAGCATGACGCTGATGGCAGGTGACACGCTCACAGATGATGTTGGTTTTTCTCAGTTCCTCTCATCTCCCCCTCCGCTCTGGAGGCCCGTCCGTGCAGGGCGCGCGGGGGGGGGGGGGGGGTGCTCTCGGGGCGCGCCTGACGGGGACAGATTCGCTTCTGTTTTAATCAACGCAGCCCATCCAGTCTGGTTCCGCGGGTTTGAACGATGCCCGTCTGCAAAGCGTCTGTGAGTTGAGGAGATACGATAAAGATTTCAGCCGCAGCATTTCATCTCTCCGCAGCCACCAGTCTACCGTTCGAAACTGATTCTCCTTCTTGGTCAGGGGGCCGCCTGACGAATGCATGCATGCATGGCAGCTGAACACGCAGTTTTGTCCTCCCTGCCTTATTTGCAACCCTTGACGCGGGACTGGAAGGGAGGCTAAGCGACTCAGGCGGACGCTTAAATACCAGCGGCCGGGAATCATCCTTCGCGCGGGCAGATTCCCCCCGAGAAAAAAAATGATGTCCCGTGATTTCCCACAAGGGAGTGGTAATGGCAAAAAGCTGCCATTGATTGCTCGCCAGCCCCGCCAGTAATTGGGATGCTGGCTGCGATCTGCTGCCATTGATTTCTTATGGTAGCCAGGTTATGCTGCCGGTGTAGGACAACAATGACTAAATAACAGCCTGGTCAATGATCTTAATGCCAGAAGCCAAGCACAGCTATTGATTTCATTACAGAATGCCTCCTAGGTTCTAGGCACATACATTTTTTTATTGATCACCAGCAGTGTCCACATTACTTTCAGCGCTCTGCCACATGCAGCCAATCAATGGCAGCGGAATGCTGAGCGCATGGAATTGCGTAGGCACAGTGGCAGCATATAATCAGGGTTTAGAAGGTGACCCCCCACCCCCATCCACCACCACCACCACCACCACCACCACCACCGCCGTCGAATGACAGAATTGATAAGTGTGAGCATTTTCGCCGCAAACCTGTGGGATAAACCGTAGATAGCGTGTGATTAACTTGTCCAATCGGGTTTCATTTGACCCTATTCACATCTCAGTGGCCCAAGGGCAGCGAGAAAATAAGAAATCAGGCCCGGGCAGCACCAAGCAAGGAAAAACTGCTCAGATAAGACATGTATTGATGATGGGTCGGGGGTAATTTGTTCAGCCGAAACCACAAAATAGAGGAATCATATCAACTGGACGGACGGACGCGATTCCAGTGACTGGTTGATTTTTTTCGTTGAACAGAAAACATGATGACACAGTCACAGCTAACCTGTTTTTTTTTTGGGGGGGGGGGGTGGTGATGGGTGGATTTTCTGAGGGTATACAGTAGGAGGGGTTTCAAGATGAACACATATGTCATCATCTGTAAAGTTATGATTCGAGCTGTGTTTGGAGACGTTTACACAGGCCCTGTGGGTGCAAATGTCTCCCTCACTGATACATACATTGACTCTCCAGTGGACACTGTGGAGTCCTTCCGTTTCCTGGGCTCCATCAACAGCCAGGACCCCCGGTGGGAGCTGAACATCAGCCCCCTCATCAAGAAAGCCCAACGGAGGATGTACTTCCTGAGGCAGCTGAGGAAGTTTAACCTGCCACAAACTATGCTGGTTCACTTCTACACCGCCATCATAGAGTCCATCCTCACCTCCTCCATCACCGTCTGGTACGCTGCTGCCTCCACCAAGGACAGACGCAGACTGCAGCGTATCATCCGCTCTGCAGAGAGGGTGATCGGCTGCAACCTCCCATCTCTTCAGGACCTGTACTCCTCCAGGACCCTGAGGAGAGCAGGTCATGTGAAGCACGTTGGCTGCAAAATAACAAATACGCACTCACTCGGTGACTCATTGGTAATATTGCAATTAGGGGCCATGAGGTCCAGTTAAAAAAAACTCTCATAGCGCCAAACCAGCAAATGATTTCGTGCCCGTTCACGCGTGCATGGAGTCAGCAGGAAGTCAGCCGGCTGTGCCAGAGAAGAAGACGAAAGGAGGCCTGAAAAACGTTTTTCAAGCAAGCTGATCCGATGATTAATTGGACCGGGCACCATCTTGAGACGCGCTATCAAGCTCTCCTTAAAACTGTACATCCATGGCGACATCCAAGACCTCCCCCGCGGGGACCGGGGCCTCCACGATGTGATGATGTGATGTGGGTGATCTCATCTCGCTTGTTTAGGACATCAATGGTCCCAAAAGTTCAAAGGATTTCTACACGTGCGATTAATACTCAATGTTACCAAATGTTTAATGTTGCAAAGCCCCCTTGAGGCAAATTGTGATATTGGGTCTGTATAAATAAAATCTCCACTTGACTTGAAATGTTTGTTTACTATTGATTCGTACATGATGTTAACTGCCGCGCACTGCTGGCGTGTGCTTGTGAAAGTTCACAGCCAGCAAGTTTCATGTTGGGTGTTTTCCTCGGGGGGGGGGGGGGCGGCGGTGAATCCCTAAAAACTCCACAGGAAGGTGATCGGCTCTTTTCTTTCATTCAAACGAAATCATAAGGCAAGTACAACATGTGCACGTTCACCCGACATACACCTTGTCATCCAGTGACTTAGTGTATCTGTGATGGTTCTCCCCCGATGTGTGGGGGGGGGGGGGCTGCTCTGGTGCTCGGGGTGCTGAGCCTGGCTGCCTACAGGCCTTTCCCTTCCAAATGGCCCTTAATGAAGAGGCTCATTAAGGATCAGCGGTCGCTCTCCACTCTTAATGAGGGCCATGCAGCTGCTCATTAGGCCCCCGTTCCTTTAGGCTTTGTCTTCTCACCAGCCGCCGGTAGCAGCTCAGCGCCTTCTTTACATCCACCTTTCTTTTTTTTTTTTTTCTTTTTTTTTAGAAAAAGCCATTCCGTTGAGGGAGGATTGATTGAGCGGGTTGGCGCGTCGAGCAGCATTTCAAAGAGACAAAGGCGCAACGCTGCCTCCTAAAAGCTGCATTTTCTATACTACTCATCCGTCAACGGCAAATGCTGGCACAAACACCGACAAACTACACTGCGAATGGTTGGTTTTTTTTTTTTTTCACCCCTAGATGTTTACTGTTCACTGTCATTGAATGCGTTAATGACTTCTAACCTGTGAAGCGTACTTTGTGAGAGACGCCCGCTGATAAGAGAGAACTTCCCGTTCCAACCAGCGCTACATGGGTAGACAGTCTGAATCTGAGTCATTCCTCGTCCCCCCCCCCCTCCCCTGTTCACAACGTATGGCCTTCGTCTGGCCTTTTTTTTTTGCGCTCTCGCAGCCTTCGAAATGCTGCGTAGTTGTGACACTCGCGCCGAGCAGGTTGGACCAGGTTAGCTTGATCTCTGCAGTACGTTTTCTTTGCTTCAGTTGCATTGGGCACGGTGCCACAGGGACATCAGGTTTGCAACACTCACACGTCAGACTAATCCTATGTGTATGTATTATTATATATATATACAGTGCTTAACAAATGTATTAGACCCCCACCCAGTGTAAAGGTGTTTGCCCCCGCTGCCCTAAATGAACAGTATTAAAATATCTGATGTCTCTGTAATGGTTAATCCTCCAGTATGTGCAAGCCGAGCTCTTTAATCAAAATGATATCTTTAATGCTAAAATATAATTATTGTTGTTATCCATGAATTCTCAAATTTAAAAAAAATAGTAAAAATAGTAAAGCACGTTATTATTTTTTGATTGAGATGCCGAATCACAGTTATTTACTTGCGTTCCTGAACAGAAACATTTGTTTTGTGGTTGCAAAGAATGCAAGCTGTCATCAGAGCCAAAGGAGGTCGTACAAAATATTCAGATTTTTTGGTTAATATGTGTGAATAAGGACTATTTAGTTGTTCCAGTTTGTTATTTGCCTAATAAATAACAATACAATTCTTAGTTTGAAACAAGTTTTTGACAGATTTCTAAAATATTTGTGTTTTCTCATTTTTATGACAGGTGGTCTAATAAATTTGTTAAGCACTGTATATATATATATATATTTTAATCTTTTCGACGTTTTGGGACTGGTTTGCTTCTGTTCCTAGGAGCAAGGTCACATTAGCCACCTGTTGAACCTATTTGCCCTGCATTCAGCCCAGAAAAATGTATTCATGGGTAATATATATTGCAGAGTAGAGCGATTCCAAACAGTATGAGAGCGATGCTGCAGTGATAACGAAGTGATAATGACATTAATGACTTAATGAGTCAATTCACAGCTCAAGAGTGAACTCTGACCTGCCAGCTGTTCATATACTATTGTCACACTATTGTCGTCGCGCTTTCATTTTTTACGGCAGATTTTAGAAATCAGGTTGAACGCGAGTAGCTCCGAAAGCCACATCCTCTGTTTTGAATTTCTGCTCAACAGAGCTCATGGATGTAGCGCAGGAGAGGCCTCACATCTCAGTGGGGTCAGAGCCTCTCTAACCCCGCACAGGGCCGCCGAAAACCTCTCCATCTTAGCAGCTTCATTTCATCTGCAATTGAGTCCTAAGATGGAATTTCCCTCAAGCGAAGCAAGTAATGCCGACAATGTTTGATTATGTCCCTTTGTTTCCCGATGCGAGTCAATGTGCTTTTAAGAATAAAATACCAGTGCAAAAGTGTTCCTAACCCGGGGGGGTGGGGGGGCACCGTGGAGTCCTTACCACAAGTTTGATTCCAGCATTTGCATGTCACCCTAATTCAACCGCATATCCATATACATTGTTATTGTACATTCTTTATTTTTATTTTTCACTGAAATACTGTGAATGTATATATTTGATTTTTTTGAATTTTGTATATCTTTATTTTTGTACATGCTGCTCATTTCTAAATGTATGCTACTTCATTAGCGACAGTGCTACAGGCTGACAGGAGAAAAAGACGCTTTATTTCATCAAATATATTTGGGGGGGGGGGGGGGGGGGGCGCAAAACTACAATTAGACATATTTACTGTGGAAACAAACGAATCAGAAAAATAACCCCAGACCAATTTAAAGACACTAAAGCGTGCAAGAAAACCACTGGACTCTAGTTGCACTGAACACACTCTCAAAGGGAGAATCGCACTGTATAGAAAATCTATGAGTTGGTCTGCTTTGATAATTGTGTTTGTTGAGTCGAGGTGGGGTCAAAAGAGAAACTAGAATGGAACGTTGCCAGTCCTGTCGCCATCAGCTAATGGAAAGCGAGCTAACGCTAACGTGGATGTCTGACGATGTCAACGTCGCCAAGTTTCCCTCGCAGATCGGTTTAGGGTGTGTTCGTCGGCAGCCGCTCTCCTCTCCTCGCCAGCGTTTGGCAGAACAAAAGCAGTGCACTCTGGGTGATCAGGCCAGGCAAGGATCCCGCGCAGCAGGAGGGGGCGGCCGCGCCTCATTAGGGCGCTATTTTAACAAAGCACTTTCTCTCTCTCTGCACCGCGGAGAGGCACGTAACTGCGGCTTGACATCCCATGCTTTTCCCCTCAGCCCTCACAAAGGGATATAAATCTCCTTCGGGCAGGATAATTACCAAGATAATTTTATCCATAATGATGCTTGTCAGTCAGGAGTGCTGATGAAATTAAAGAACTTCTTCTGTGTGAAATTTCTCCCCAGATTTATGTGTCAGGGAAAAGAAGAAAAAGGGAAAGAGAAACTAAAAGTCGGAGGAACTTTTTCGCCGTCTATAATAGGCTGGCTCCATAAATCCCCGCAGTGCGAGCGCCGGGGTACATTCCTCACCTGGCCTCAAGCCAGACGCCAAGCTCGCATCAATTTGCAGCAACAGTTCCAGGCGAGCACGCGGCCACTGGCGATGCCGTATTGGCATCATTCAACAATGCCAAAGCCTGCTGCGGCGGAACATGATTGTAGCGTTAAACCCACTTAATACAGGCAGCACCCAAAACATGTAGCACGGGCCTCAGTACAAAGCGAAGCAGAGGGATGACACTCGACTTCGGCTATCGGGGAATAATCAATATTTACACTAAACAACAGCCTGAAATCCACCTTAGAGAAGGGAAGCTGACGGCCTGTTAATGAATCCAGGCAGACCTTCTCTTACAAACCAGGAAATGTTGACCATATTATTGCAGCGAAAAAAGCAAATGCACATATCTTTTCTTTCTTTTTTTTTTTTTTTTTTAATACGACAGATCGACAAGTTATTTGGTAGCGATCAGATGGCCGCGCTGTGGCGAACAAAGACTAGTATTACTCGACACGCCCTATTTTTTAAATATTAAAAAATAAATGTCATTTACGTATGTCCACATGTACATTATATTCCTGTCTCACAGTGCTCCTGAGTTATCAAATTGAATAATGGCCGAAAATGTGTTTTTTCCGAGGATATTGTCGGTCACAGTGAAGTTGACCTTTGACCTTTTGGGTAAAAAAAAAAAAAAAAAATGCCATCACTTCATCGTTGCATCCCATTTCACGTCTGTGTTCGTCAAGCATTAGGTTGGACAAAGGATAGGTGCCTGGGGGTGTTTCTGGGGGCCGTGCGTCTCTAATTACTACACAAAAACTTTATTCATCCAATGTTGGTGAAAGTCCCTTTTATGTCCTCCGGCTGCTCTCGGCGATCCGCGGAGTTTGCTTGCCGTTGCATCGTCTTCTCGTTGTCACAGGGCCCTGTGTGTGTGTGTGTGTGTGTATTTTCTCTTATTATAACTATGATTAATACACTTGTTATTCAAGTTTTTTTCGGCGTAAATATACTTGCTGTCACTTCACCTTCCTGGTGTCCTCCTCGAGTCCTGCAGGGGGCTTGTTTTGTGGCCCAGAGGTCATGTGACATCAAGAAAAGGTCCATTGCCTTCTCAATGACAAGAGGTAAAATTCACCTGCGTGCCCCCACCCCCCCCATCTCATTACATAATGCACTCATTGTGTGGCTTCTGTCAAGCAGGAGAACATCATCCAACTTGACACTTCGTTGGCTGTTCACACACACACACACACACACACACACACACACACACACACACACACACGCTGGTAAACACGCAGACATGTGTGTTGTGGGCCGATCTTGGGAATCCAGGACAGACTTCTTCTTCTTCTTCTTCGTCTTCTTCTTCTTCTTTTTTTGCTTGTAACAAAAGCAGCGTACTTGATCATCGTGTACTGTCGGGAGAGGAAGCTGGGAGGAAGTCAGCCCTCGCCCTCGCTGCAGAGAAACTGAAACACTTTGATCTTGAATCTGAATTCTTCCGACTTGTCTTAGTTTTTTATTATTATTTTATTTATTTTTTTATTAAAAAAAAAAAAAGGGCTACTTAAATTATTTCTGAGATGCTGTTAGCAGGCTCAGTGGCAAAGGTAAAGGCCTCCTGTGGATAAGACGAGATAAAAGGGGGGGGGGGAAACAAAAGACATCACTGCCTGAATGTTATAATATTTAGCATAAGCAGCGCCACACACATTTCTTCAAGGAATACATGTCTTGCGCTTTCTTTTAAAAAATTAACGTGGAGGAATTGGGACCCCCGTTACCCGACGTATCGCTCAACAAAGGCGACTGAACAATCGCTTATGTCAAAGTTTGGCGATGACAGAATTAGAGCAGGGTTTTTCTCGGCTCCCTGTCCCCCACAGGGAACCTGGCGCGCACAACTCGGAGAAGAAGTTTACTTTCGTCGTCATTTGAAATGACACTCATTTGCATTTTTGTTTCGTTTTTTTTTTTCCAGGAGAACGTGGGGGGGGGGGGCACATGAAAAACAACAATGCCGAGCGAAGAGACGCAACGCATCTTTGAAATGGTACCTTGGAGCACTTCAGTGGGATGAGCTGTCTGGCGATCAGCCCCCCCCACCCCCCCACAGGGTTTTAAGTATTCCGAAACTTCCTGCCTTCCTCAGCCGCTTCGCCAACACTAGCAGGGAGCGTGACCACTGCTCTATCCGCGACCATGTGGCGTCCGAGCGCATTCAGAGACTTCCTGCGGGTGAGATGAGCAGCTGGACATCAGTCTAATGTCTGGGTGTTTAAGTGTGGAGCCGGGGAGTGGTCAGCCCAACAAAGACTGGATGGAAGCAGGAGGGATTGGGCGAGCCCCGGGCCAAAGTTACAAAATAACACTCACCAACGCCTCTAAAGCTCACCGATCAACACGTCGTGTCTGGTTTTATTTAGTCTGTAACACAACAGACGTGCGTCGGAACTATTTCTTGCGCACAGCTTCCCTGAGTCTCGGCGCTACCCCGAGCCTGGTGCGGAGACAGTGAGCCACGTCAGATTCACGAACAACTGGGCTCTTAAAGGAGGAACAAGTGAACCCGACTCGCGGGGGGGGGGTGAATCCCAGAATCCTGCTTCTGTGCTGGTGCGTGCGCCTCTCTCTGAGTTTCAGTGTGAACAGCACAGCCGAGCACTTCACATGCCGCCGATCCCAACGCTGACCTCCATGCAGCCAGCAGATCAATGGCTAGGACGTGAGCCACCAGGGTATGGATTGATTAATCAAAGCCAATGTTCTTTTGATCAGTCGGTGGGTGGATGGGTGGGTGGGGGGGGGGGGGCGCCCTATTAAACCGCGGCGAAGAAGGCGAAGCAAAGCCGCATGTTTTATTTACTCGTTCCTCGGTCCCTGTTGACTCCCGCCGCACACTTCAAACAGACTGTGACAACTGTGTCATAGCTGTGACTGATAGAGAAAGCTCCCCTCGCCCTCCCAACAGATCCTATCACATTGCGATTTGTGTAATCGGAAGCGGTTTGTCTTCCGTTAATGAGCCTCTGAAAGAAAGGCCATTCCTTCCCCACAACAAAAAAAAACGGCGCTCGATTCCGATGGCGCCTTCTTCTTTTTCTGCACTCACATCCGCAGAACACGCGAGCGCGGAAGTTTCACCAACCCTCACGGCGTCGACTGGCGCCGCCTGCACGGAGACAGCGAATCCGAGGGTCGTCCTCCGCGTTCAACCGGGTTTTGAAAGTTTGAAATGTGTGTTTTTCCATCTCTCTCCAAATGAACACCTGCTTTCATGGAGACAAAGCATTAAAAGAAGGGTTCGGCCGATTTGTCACTGCGCCCGGTGGATAAGTGGCGGGAGGGAAACGGCTAAACGTGCTGCTTCAGGCCGGTCCGGTCCTAATCGCCCTCCCAAAAAGCCAGCGCAAGGCTCCTGACCACCGCATGGTGTTTTGTGCTCCTCGGGCATCAAAGCTAACAAGCTTGCTAACAAATTCAAAGGTTTTTAATGTTTTCAACCCCCCCCCCCCCAGCTCCGCTTCGCTACGTCGACGGGAACGACAGGGTCCCGAGACCACCTCGCTCTCCCGCTCAGTGTTTTTTTTTTTTTTACCCAGG
Source organism: Enoplosus armatus (assembly GCF_043641665.1). Lineage (NCBI taxonomy): Eukaryota > Metazoa > Chordata > Actinopteri > Centrarchiformes > Enoplosidae > Enoplosus > Enoplosus armatus. The sequence goes on along the minus strand of NC_092201.1, from coordinate 16,079,917 downwards.
TCCTCCTTCCTCCTCGGCTCGTCCTCGCTTGGCGCCTTGAAAGCGCTGCTCGCGATTTCTGAGGTGAGAGCAGCTCCACCTCACTTCATTTGAGATGCCCCTCGTTCCCTCCCCGCCCTTGAGTTTCTCCAATGTCAGCACTCACTTCAAAAGCCTCCGAATGAGCTCTGAGGGCTCCATTGAGATTTCCCATTGCAAACAATTATTCTGTCCATGGTTCTTTGACAGAGATTTATATTACCAGGCCATGAATCAAATATCTCTCTGTCTCAAGTGGTACCTCGCGCTTCACAGCGGTTATGCTATTGACCCAAACCTTGAGCTGAATGTAGATTATTCTCTACAGAGGGATCTGGGAGAATTTAATTCAAAGCAGATCAGTCGGGAGTGAGATTTGGAGAGCAGATTTAGGGAAAAGCTAAGGGAAGGAGTTTAGATGTAGGAGATTTTTTATCTTTCCTCGGCGTGTTCACATTGAGTTTTTGGACAGCTGAAGTTCACAACTAACTTCTAACTTGCTATTTCTGGTCCAGCCCTCCTGCCAACTTACCCCCCCCCCCCCCCGCCCCCCGAAATCCTGCAGTCTCTCTGGCCTCTGTACCTGGGATATCCACCTGGGCTGGGAGGTCTTTCATGGTGTGTGGCTGCATCATCCAAAATAGATAAGACGGCCTCTCTGTTGCACCGGGAAGGCATTGTGAAGTCTCCCAGCAGTGGTCACAGCAAAGGCCCCCACACAAGCTACCAAACGAGAACAAGGGCCGCTGCTTTAAAAGAAGCTCGGCCCCAGCAACAGCGCGCCTCCCTCAGGTAACCCACCCACGCTGAGGAGGAGGAGACGCGCAGACGCCGCAGCCGTGTCCTGGAGGAAAGATGAATCCGAGTAAACACGGCTGAATAAATAAATGCATCAGCTTTCTTTATTCTGAATTTCAGATCGTTGCTGGAGGACTCCGAGGCTGGAGCTTGAAACCAAAAACCGGGGCCCACCTGAGATCGGCTGCATCGCAGGCAACCGTCGGTCAGGCTGTTGTTTGTTTTCTGCGCCGGTGAAGCAAAGCGTATAGAAGAACTTGTGAGCAAAGCGGGGGGGGGGTGGGGGGGGGGGGTAAATAATAGGTTTTATGCTCGATATGAGCAAATACCCTCATCGGACACAGGATTTAAGAAATAGAGGCCGCACTCTAATACATGCCTTCCAAGAATTTCTACTGTAAAATGTGTAATATTATCGGTCCGGGTCCTATTTATTCATCTTTTGGCGGCAAAAAGATAAATAAAAAATTGGGATATCGGACTGTGGAAATGCTCAATCATCATCCGAGATCAGCGAGCCAGGGGCAACAGTCCAAGCAGCCTGGCCCTATAATAAATAAAACATTTTTTTAAATTAATCTTAAATTAAATGCATGTATATTCCAAGATTTGATACATACAAAAAGTCTTTAGGGAGCTTTGGACCCCCAGGTTGGGACCCACTGGCCTGAGGGATTAGACGCAGAGCATATGCTAGTTCCAGCCACTGGCACGTGAGGATTTGTTGCCTTTCCTCTGTTTTGCATCTTGTTTAAGCCGGAGCCAGCGCTCAGACTAAACGCGTCACATTTCGTCTCCGGTGACGGCCGGCGTGCATTTCTATCTTTCATATCTACTTTCCTATTCCTTGTTTTTTTTTTTTTTTTTTAACGTTACGTTGTACTAAAAATCATTCCGCAGTGCACAGCTGTGTGTGTGTGTGTGTGTCTTGAATCAGCGCTGATCAACTTTGTGCAGACAGGTGAGGCCCCCCCCCCGTTTTGATCTCTCAAACATGTATTCCGTCTTTTCTCCCGCCACAAGGGATCCTCCAAACCAAGGTCAGCGCTCAAAGGCAGGGTGCACCCTGGGAAATGAGCCTGAGCGCGCACGTGCCAGCCCCCAACCCCCCCACACCCCCCCCCCCCTGCTTTTTGCGGGATCAGCGTGGCATCAGAGGGATCGGACTGACACGAGCGAAGTCCCACGGCAGCACCCATCACCAAAACAAAGGCTCTGCTCTAATTGTATCATTAATATCATTGCAGTCTGTGGGCCAATTACTCTCCCTTTGAGTTTCACCTGTCCCGGCTCTCCGTGTTCGTGCACGGAGCTGGCTGCGTTAGCGGTGGAGGAGCTACCCGGGCCGTCTGTGATCAAAGCCGCGCGGGTGCTGCTGGATGCTGGATGCTGGATGCTGGCCCAGAGACGCAGCCAAGTTCAACAGCACAGCGCGCCTGCAAAGCGAACCTCCGGCGGCGATGTGCGGCGTCTGGTGACGTTACACAGACGCGCTGACCTAATGGTTTTCATTACATCGTGTTTCTTATTTTATTATTTCTTTTTAAACTTTGGTTCACTTAGTCACAAGCGCGTTTTGCAGGAAATGTAATGCGGCCTGTAATTACATATGTGGCAAGTCGCATTGTTGATACTGAAAAAATCATTAAGTAGTAGTAGTGGCATCACTCATCGGCTGCGGCGGCCAATGGCGGAGCTGCATCCTGGGATATTATAATAAAAGCACGTAAGCTGTGTTTCTTCCGCGGCCGTGACGCATGGAGAGCCAGGCCATTACTGACGCTGTCCCGCCATTTTTTTTTTTTACTTTCTTTCTTTCTTTCTCCATCATAAACTACGTGTGGGGGTTTAGAAAGTGCTCCCTCCCACCTGCTTCGGGGCTCCAGAAACACTTACACGTATTCAACAAGAGGATCTGAGAATCAATCTGAGCGGGTCCATTTGTCAGGTGTTGGGGGCCGCTACGTCCCGAATAAACACACAGACACAATATATTGTCATGTAGTTATTAAAGATTATATCATCCTGTTATTATTTGACTGCAGCTCACTTGTATTTAAGAGATATTATATTATATTAAGATAATCATTGTATTTTGATTGAACACTTTTCAGTTTCAGTAGAAACATGTTTTAGAGTCCCTCACAGAGTTGTTGGAGAGAGATGACGGGGGTGGGGGCAGGGGGGGGGGGGTCGTGGTTAAGATGACCCTGTCTTGCAGAATAGGTAGACTATGTCGTTTGAAGCATACAGAGACCTTTGGAAGAGGTTTCCTCAACGATGAGAAACCAAAAAAAAAAAAACCCCACACCTCTCGATCAAATGAAATCCTGACACACCTACTAGATGTCAGCCTACTTCTCCGCTGTGTGTGTGTGTGTGTGTGTGATAGGGATCTTTATGGATGGCCTAGGGAATCAATCAGGCGGAATCAAATTCCCGCCTGTGTGCCTCTGTCTTATCAAGCGGCAGCGTGCTGACCGACGGACCAGATTTGAGATGATCTACATGCCGTTACGTGACGCGGGACCAATCCATCAAGAGGCGGGCGACAGACGCTCACTCCATCACTCCGGCTCACACACACACACACACACACACACACACACACACACACACACACCTCACTCACACACCTCACACACCTCACACACCTCACACGACTCCCAGGAGGAAACTAAAAAAAAAAACTAAAAAACATCAAATTAGGGAGTTTTGCATTGAGAAAAAAATAAAATATATATATATATTAAATTTGTACATCAAATATGTTGAGACATTCACATGAACACCATCGGGATGAACGCCCGCCCGATCTGGCTTTGTCGCACGTGTTCCCCAGATCTCATCTCTGGTGCTGGGGACCCGGAACCAGCTGTGAGACACTGTGTCACAAACACGTTGTCATGGGGGAATTTTGACCTGGCGACGGCAACGAAGACGTAATTAAAAACCATATCAAATCCTCCCTTTGGGGTCAGCATGTTTGATGGCGGTGGAATAAGATGCGGTGAACGGAGGAATGTAGGGCGAAACAAATAATGCATGTGGCAGCAGACAGAAAAATCATGTTCTTTTCTACAAATTTACATCAAAGCTTTGGGATATTTGGGTGTGTGTGTGTGTGTGTGATCTGTATACCTCTGCAGAATATAATTTGTGAAATGTATTTCACCTTGTCAAACCACCTTACAGCCCTTACAGTTCCTTACTGTAAGCACGTCCTCATTCCCAGCCCAGTCCCTGTCCTGAAGCCAAACCTCTCCCATGACTTCTCCATCAAATCCCACATTTTTTATACACCAACAGTCAGTCCTGCCCAGGAGGAAAATCAACAGTCAAATTAAAAAAAAGACTTTTTAAGTTTATTCACCCATTTGCATGAGCACATTAGCGCGCACAGCTACAGAGCAATAACACCTGTTTTCACTGTGTCACTGACATTGGTCGCAGTCTTTTCGCGGTCGGAGCGCCGAGCGCGAGCGCGGTCGGCGGGATAGGTGGGTCCGCGTGCTGCCTGGATGAGCACCGACAGGCCTGTGTGGTGAGTCTGAGGTTGTGATCGGCCATTAAGACAGGGAGGTCGGCAGTTTCAGGCCATAGGCAGGTCATGATAGGCCGCGTACTGTCCAGTCACGTGATGGTAGATCTGTAAAAACAGGAACACACACGGGGGTTCTCGTATGCAGAAGAGTAAAGGCTAAAGTGCTCTGTGTGTGTGTGTGTGTGTGTGTGTGTGTGTGTGTTTTTTGAGTCCCCACCTGCCTCTCGATGTCGGCCAACAGGCTGCTGGCTCCCAGGCGGAACAGGAGAGGGCCGAGCCAGTCGTTGCCCAGCTCCTCTTTGATCAGGGTGAGCCACAGCAGAGACTCCTGAGCCGTCCGGATCCCCCCTGCCGGCTTAAAGCCCACCTGAGGGAGGGAGGGAGGGAGGGACACACACACACACACACACACACACACACACACACACACACACACACACACACACACACACACACACACACACACACACACACACACACACACACACACACACACACACACACACACACACACACACACACACACACACACACACTTCATTGCTGGAATAGTTTACCTGCTATGTAGAAAAAACAAAGTCATGTAAATTGGGCTACATGAAGCCATTGGAGGCCATGTAGCATTTGCCCAACCTAATTAATTGATTCATTAATTGTGCACACATTACAGGACCGTTAATTCAATTTCAGGGAATTTAGGTGATGATTGACATTTCTGTTTAAACCAGGTTTCATAAAAATGTCTTAGAACAATTATCTTGGCTGTTATTATTGTTATCTATCTATTACTTGTATTATTCTATTTTACACTTATTATTATTTTTATTATTGCGGGCACACATTTCCCTACCATTGTACCCTGTATGATTATATGTGACAAATAAACTTAACCTCGAACTTGATCTATACATCATTTACCAAAATAAAAATAAGGGGACTGCTAATGTGAAGTATGGACGTATTTCGAAACCTCTTTTAACAGGAGGGGAAAAAAACACACACCGCCATGATACATGTGCATAACAGCATGCCCGCTGTCTAGTCTACAATGTGGGGAGTTGTGTCTGATGTCACTTACTGTGCGTGAGGGTTTCATGCATTTAAAGCTTGTGTGGCGATTTTCGGTTTGATCTCGGTGCATCTAATTAGTGAAATTGAGCGGATGTACAAGTTCCTGCCCTTTAAAAGTCCTGTGGCTGGTTGCAACTGGCAAGTGAAGACAAGTCGCCCACTCTCCCCTCTCCCCCCCGTCACTAAGCGGAGAATATTCGCGACCCTACAGAGAGGCAGGAGGCAAGCACAGTACCTTGTGGCCCGTACGCAAGTAGTAGTCGCGGATGGCCCTCACCATCACTATGGCGACAGGGTAAGTGGCGTTGACAGCCTCCTTTCCTGTGGAGGTCTTGATGAAGTCCGAACCTGTCAGGTTTAAACAAACAAACAAACAAACAAACAAAAAAACAGGTGACATGCGGTCTTCGACACGGCAAACACACCGTTCATCTGTCAGTGTGTTTTCTGTTCGGCAGCTCTGCAGTCCCCATTCAACATGACGGGAGCTGCTAAAGCCGGGGGGGGGGGGGGGGGGGGAGCTGGTGTGTGAGGGTGCCGAGAGGGGACGGACAGAGCATTACTCTGACAGTCTGGCCGGGCCAGACAAGAACATATGCTGCCGCTGATGGCTAACACAGGGCAGCTGCAAGCTCATCAATAAAATCCTTCATTTTTCCTTCGGAGCCAATTATGTGTTATCAGCTTTCCTGATAAAAATAGAAGATGAAATGACGGCCTTTAATAGATTATCCACAAACTGCTGGCTGTAGGAAAAGGGGGGGGGGGGGGGGGGGGGGAATCAGTCCCTCTGCCTCCCTGGTGTATAATGACTGTTCATTACTGAACAGAGCAAGATGAACATTTTCCAGTTCATTAAAGACATGTTCTATGTATTTTTTCAGTCAGGTCTTTTTTTTTTCTCCCCCCCCCCCCTCGTCCTCAAACTGGCATAATCCTTAAGATTCGTTATGGGGAGTCTTAATTACCAGATAATGGATAACGGTTATTAAATGCGGGTGGCGGTAATGAAGCTCTATTCATTTGCGTGGGCAGGGGGATACTGACGGGGGGGGGGCGGCAGAGTAAAATAGCCTGCATCAGAGATTAATAGGTGAAATTATCATTCAATTTCAGGAATCTCATACGCAATTCATAAGAACAAGGGGAGATTAAGGAGTGAGTGTGGCGACAAAAGCAATGCATTTTAATAATGATCTCTATCGGAGCCCCTGACAATTTGGCTCTGTAATCTGCTTATTATGTGATGGCTGGTTAAGCAGACTGTGTGTGTGTGCGTGTGTGTGTGTGTGTGTGTGTGTGCCTGAGAGAGGGAGAGCTCCACTCATCAGGTTCGCCGTTCAGACTTTAGACTTTTTAAAGCCTCGCGCGCATGCTGGCCTCGCTCTTCAGAAAACGGCGCAGTGCGGTGTGTACAGTACGCGCAAAGGCGGCGGCAACAAGGCAGAAAAGGTGGGGAGGGAAACATGAAGTTACATACAGAGAGAGAGAGAGAGAGAGAGCTCTGTGGGTTGCCCCCTCCACCAGCCCTCTCATCTGTCACCAACCTCATCACGGTTCAACACAAGTCTGTGACATTTCAGTTCACCGCGGAGATCCGTCAAGCCTGCAGACAAAGTAATATTTACCCCCCCCCCACCACCAGCGGCTGACTGAGAAGGGAACCTGAGAAGAAATGCCCGCTCCCATCAGCTGAGAATAAGGAACTCTTAAACAGCGCGAGCGGGCACGTTAGCAGAGCAGCAGCGGCGGCTTACATCCTCCGTCTGCACAGGCAGGAGTGTTGAATGTAGGTCACCCGTGTGGTTGGCACTCGCTCACAGCCCGGTACACAGTCGGTGCAGTTGCACACGGGCGGAAAGCAGACCCTCAGGTCGCATTTGCACACGCGCGTACGTGTACACGGCTCGAATGATTCGAATGGAAATGTGCTGTCAGGCGGCTGAAGCGCAGGAAAGCCCACTTCACTTTCTGACTATTTCCAACTGGCCTATTAGAGAACACTTAGGATGATTTCGGGGGGGGGGGGGGGGGGGGGGGGGGAGAAGCATCTGCCCGTATTTAAACACACAGGCAGACTGGTAATTCTCATCTCACTCTCAGAAAGAAACATGTCCGAGCGGCTTGCCGGCGTGTGGTGAAGACTGACCCGCCATCATGGCCACCAGGCTGGCCTTGTAGACGTTGGTGAAGGTGCCCAGCTCTCCAATAGCCAGGATGGTCTTCATGTGGGCGTCACCGCAGGCCTCCCGAAACTGACGGATCTCGTCGTACATGGCTGTAAAGGGGGGGGGGGGGACAGGGAACGCTTACTAAAACATACTTTAGCCATGATCAAAATGAGTGAGCAATAGAAAGAAAAAGAGACTGTGAGGACAAAATAATAAAAGACACAATAGTGCCCTGGCATAAATCATATATTATCGCTTTTTCAGTAAGTAGCTGAAATTGTTCCAGTTTTGTTGTTTGTCAGGTACAAACAACAACAACAAAAAAAAACTCGGAAACCGCAGAAAACACTCTCCACTCTCGGCCCTTCATCTGCTGATGGGGAGAGAAAAAAAAGCCCCAGAACAAGCAAATAAGTGGACCTTGAGTGGATACTGCTTCGTCAACTGCCGTTTCCAAGCTCGACTTTTAATTGCATGGCGACTGGGCAACGCCATCTGCTGATGAAGGCCGTGTGATACAGTCGAAAGCCCTAAGAACAACTACTGAATGGACCTTTAGCGGAGTCAGTTTCCTGTTTCTCCTGTAATGGCGGGCCATCCACATAAAATGACAACACGGGTGGTAATAAATGTAGATTTAAAGTCATTCGCTCTTGTGGGCCTACAGGCCACAGTCAAGAGTCTTTCCCGCCGCGTGGTCACGGCCTACCTTCCCACTGTCCTGTGAGGGCGAGCGTCCGGTTGATGACGATGTCGATCTCGGTGGCACCGTCCGCCACGGCCATGCGGACTTCCTGCAGCCGCGTCTCCAGTGGCGTCTGGCCTGCTGGGAAACCGGTGGCCACTGGGAGAGGAAGGGGAACGCGCTGTAAGTATAGGCACACTGCACACACTCACTGCAGCACGTTTCAACCCTGCAGTTGGAAGGGTGACCGTGAGCGCGATTTAGTTTCAGGGTGACTTACCGGAGGCGACGGGAAGGCTGGAGTTGGCGGCTTTTAGTGACTTGACGGCATCGGCCACACGGGACGGATACACACACACCGCTGCTGTAGTCACTCCTGGCGCACAACACACGACAGCAGAGCAGTGAAGAAAACACGGAGTGATACACTGGTCTGTGTCGCCCTCTGCAGGCCGAACTGTCAGTCTGACACCCCGAACAGGCTGGATGCCTGAAAACGGGGGGGGGGGGGGGGGGGCTGAAGGAGGCGTAACGCCACTTACGCCCCAGATCTCTGCTGTTAACTTGGTGAATGCAATGTTATTATTACTGATAGAAATGACGGACAAAAGTATGCAAATAAGACTCAAACAAACCTGTACTATGTCTTTATGTATTCATGTATAGCTGAAAAAAACGAGTTAGTTCGATAAGTGACAAAAATGTTGACAATTGATCGATTGTTTCAATCATTTTTCAAGGCAAAACCATTCGCTCGTCTCTGTTTTACAACACAGCAGACTGAATATCTTTGGGTTTTGGACTGCTGGTAGAAAAAAAGGAATAAAAGTGCATCCATGAATCAGGGAAATAACCTTTGTCGTGCATATCTATCTCCCTGAGCAGGTCGCACCGGAGCGGCTGGACGGCTTTCAGACACAGCCGATGGACGTTGGACGGCGTATCGTCTCCGGCCAGGGTCGTCAGGTCGATGCATGCGACAGCCTTCAGCAGCCAGGCAGCCTGCAGGACAAACACGCGAGAGGCGGCACCCAACTGGGGCTGAGCAACGAATCGAAATATTTATGGACATCGCATTTATGGACATTATTTCTATGAATGATTTCTGTTTTTGCGGTTGCCACAGTTGCACAGAATAGAGAAAGGTAATTATCATTATAATTGGATATTTATGTAATAGTATGGGCATCTCTGAGCCCTACCTGCCACTGCTTCTTGGGGGTCTTTTGTCCTTGGATGCGCTGAGCTCTCTTCAGGACGGCCTGTGTGTTCACTCGCACGTTCGATATCCACTCCAGATCTGACGCCCCCACGAGCAGGAAATGTAGAAATGTGGAAGAAAAAGAACATACATGTGTATTTACATCGGACTACATTCAGTATTTGCTTCTTGTCAGGGTGTGAAAGTGTCTGAAACAGCACACACACACACACACACACACCTTAAACCTCCTATTTTACAGCATGCAGCTTTTAACAAAAAGGGCCGTCCAGCATTAATGACTTTGAGCTGATGTTACATCACTGTACGGCAGTTGGAGATCGCTGCTGACATGTGTAAACCATGTCATAGAGGTTAACTGGTCAGTCATGAGTTCCCAATTCCACCGTCTGACTGCAGCCGCGTCACATGCTACTGATCAGCCTGTGCGTAGCCGATGTTACGGTAAAGGTGAAGCAACCACTTTTCACGTGTGTTACAGGGTTACACAGTAACAATTCCGATGCCAAGCAGGTCAGTCACCTTTCAAATGTTACTCATTAACCGTCGACCTGTCAGCGGTTGAGGCTGCGCTGCGGGACCAGCTTTCGCGCTCTTCTCCTTGCAATAAAAACACACTGTGAAGGTGGAAGTGACTCGTTGTGATAATGAATTCGTCGGACGCCACATGACGCTGGCGATGTGAAAAGTTGCGGCGAAGTGGTAGCGAAACGGAGGCGACCTCGCGTGTTTATTCGGAACCGACATTATTGCAGCTACAGTTGCACGGGGGGAGAATTTAGTTTTAGCTTTCAGCTAAGCTAATGACGTTAGCCTACTTACCGAGCGTCGTCCCGGGGTTCCTGGCCGACATGTTGAGGGACAGCTAGTCGAACTGTCCTGTCAACTCTTCTTCTTCTCCTGTCAACACGCTTCTTCTTCTTCTTCTTCTTCTTTGAGTTTTAATGGCGATTGGCAAACCAGCTAAAAGGCGCGTTACCGCCACCTACTGGACTGGAATGTGGAGCCGTAGCTTGGCGTCTTCTTCTTCTTCTTCTTCTTCTTCTTCTGCGGCTTCTTCTTCTTCTTCTACGGCGGTTGGCATCCGTCTTATTGGTGCATTACCGCGACCTACTGGACTGGAATGTGGAGCCGTAGCTTGGCGTCTTCTTCTTCGTCTTCGAGTTTTAATGGCGATTGGCAAACCAGCTAAAAGGCGCATTACCGCCACCTACTGGACTGGAATGTGGAGCCGTAGCTTGGCGTCTTCTTCTTCTTCTTCTTCTTCTTCTGCTTCTTCTTCTTCTTCTACGGCGGTTGGCATCCGTCTTATTGGTGCATTACCGCGACCTACTGGACTGGAATGTGGAGCCGTAGCTTGGCTGCTTTTTCTTCTTCTTCTTCTTCTTCTTCTTCTTCTTCTTCTTCTTCTTCTACGGCGGTTGGCATCCGTTTTATTGGTGCATTACCGCCACCTTCTGCTCCGGAGTGTGCATCAGACATTGATTTCTTTATTTGAAGGAATCTTATATTTTATTAAGGAAAAAATCACACACACACACATCCTAACCTACATTTCATGGTCCATGCTTTATAACCCTGTCCTTCTCTAAAATCCCTATCCGTGTCAGTCACCCTATAAAAAAAACATCCCTTGAGAAAGCCAACAGTACCCTGACCCGTGCTCTCTCACCCGCGCTCAGTAATCCTGAACGTGACTTCCTGCACCCCCGGCGTCTCCCACCTCCTCCAACTCAGAGCCACATGCTCCACTGACCCCTCTTCCTTGACGTCCCTCACACAACGCCTGCCTGCCACCTCCCTGCCTTTTCCAGTGTTTTGGTTAGTGCACAGTGACCCAACCTTAACCTTGTCACGCACAGTTTCCTCCCTCCCGTGACCAAGATGCCTCCTCCCTTCCCCCCTCCCTGTCCCACCTTTGAACACTCTTACACTCTGTGTGTGTGTGTGTGTGTGTGTGTGTGGCTGTATGCACAAGAGCACTTGATAGGTACATGTATGTACGTGTGTATGTGTGTGTACAAACATATGTATACATGTGTGGGTGTATATGCATGTATGTATGTGTAAGATCACACATCCCTCTGTGTGAGTGTGTGTGTGTGTGTGTGTGTGTGTGTGTGTGTGTGTGTGTGCGCGTATGACTTTGAAAGGTGTGTATATTTATGTTTGTATGTTCATATTAATTGAGTTTTTTTTTCTTCCAGTAGTTCACAACATCGCCCAACAGAGGGCATTATGGGGTTAAGATAGAACACCCAACTTTCACCCACTTGTCCCCACAATAAGACACACTGTTGTCACTTGTGACCCCCCCACCGCCCCCCCCCCTCAGAATTTTGTCAGTCGAATCGGATTTGGCTGTCCAATTCGAATATTCGACTATTCGTTCCTATTCTTCATATAGACTCTCAAGTAACGCTTTATTAAACTGACAGGACATCCAGGGAGACAGCCCCCGCCATCTGGTCGCATTACATTTTATATAAACCTTATTTGCTAATTCTATCATTAACATATCAGACGCTCCGCCATTACTTCTTCTCCGCGGCAACAGCAGCACTGTCGCCATTAGAGTATACGGCCTGTTGCTAAACGTTACAGCGCAGCAACGCAATAAAAAGAGAAGATAATCCTTTTATTATTATATTTTTCCAGAAATGACATGGAACTTTCTGCTGTGCTACTTTTTGTACATATTGAGTTTATATAGCATTTTCGTTGCACCTTGAACCTTTCGCATGCCGCGCCTTGCACGGTAATGGTCCAGCGCATTAAAAGTTGCATCGGGGGGGGGGCCTTCCTGGGCTCCTCCCTGTGTGATCAGATTTCCTGTCATGCGTATTTAAAAAAGGGGAAAGGGAATCTGCTGCTTCCCCGTAGACGTAGAGGTATAATGAGCCATCGCCTATTTAATACTCACCAGAACCTGTCACACACACACAAGAGCAAAAATCAAAAACTCAAACATGTCACGGATGCCATATTGGTTTTTTTTATTGTGCCGAATAGAACGCAGTGAATATCTATATAAAGACGTTGTTTAGCAAGAAAACACATTTTTTGTGTGTGTGTGTGTGTGTGTGTGAAATCAAAGACAGTAATACTATGTGGATAAAGAGAAGACAACAAAAGTTATGATACTGTAGAGTATTTTTTTTGAAAGGATACAGAAGGAGCGAGGCAGAGGGAGAGCCGGGAAACACATCGCATCAGGTGAGGAAAGTCCTTACAGGGTTTACATGTCCAGTCTTACCGACTGAGAGGCAGAACATTTCTTATATATAAAATGTAACCCCCCCACAAAAATAAACTCTATGATGCTCGCTGATGCACAACCTGAATTTCAAAACAGTATTTGAGTTTTTTGGAAATGAGGTAAAAAAAAAAAAAAAGTAGGCCTTTCTGGAGGTAGGAATGTGTATGTGATTGTACTGAGACATGACGCCACGAAGAGAAGAGATCAACTCCGCCGAGCGCTCCCAGAGCTGAGTGGCCCGCCCGCCCGCCCGCCGGCGAGGTAGCGTCACCCCCAGAGAACTTTAGCTTTAACTCGACTGAGAGAGGGGGTATACGATGCTAAAATGCAGTTTTTCCAAACCATATTCAGACCAAAGTCCACCAAGTCTACCTTAAATTACCAGCAGAACGTTTCCAACGTTCCAGGCATTCTTTCCCCGACACGGCAAATGACAGTTAGGCCGCAGCCCCCTTCGCGCCACGCACAATCTCACACTTAACTTGCGCACGCGTCTGGCGTTTGTAAAGTGGGATTAGTTCTAGTCACGTGTCCTGAAAAACGCCCCCCCCCCCCCCCCCCCCTCCCCACAGCAGGACCCTGAAACTGAAGCAGCTCAACCCGAACCCCTCGTTCATTTTACCGCTTACGTCCGGGAAAATTTTTTGTTTTTGTTCGTTTTACGGCTACGGCGCGGAAATGCATTTTTAAACCCGGATAATAAAGTCGAGAGGCAGGCGCATGAGGTGTATGAGGTGTATGATGCGGCTCCCCTGAGGCTCCACCTCCACCCCCAGTTCAAAATACCACCGCCTTACATCCGGTTCAACCGCATCGCAAGAAGACGATAAACTCTAACGTTTGCGTAAAGCACGCGAAAAACAGCTAATCAAGTACACTGACTGTCTACTAATTCAAAACAACAAAAACAAAAAACAAAAAACACACACACACAGCCACGAATACAATATACAAAGTCATCTATCATCTATCTGAGAATCCGAAACGTACTGAAACCGGAGGCTTGACTGATCTGATGCAACACTTTAAGTAAGGAACTTCTGCGGTCCTGATACAGATGATACCACGCGAAGTCGATCCTTTTCAAGACTGGAGGTAGGCGTTTGTCAGCTGGTTAGTCCATTGTTATCGGCCTGTTTGAGGTACTGTACATACTTGGAAAACAACTCTAGCTATTCAAAGTAAAAAAAAAAAAACATTTGTAGTTATATATATATATATGTGTATATATATGTAGCGTCACACAGACACTTGATCCTCATTGAACCACTGCGTAAATCAGTACAGAGCAAATTCAAGTTTGTCAACAACAAAAAACAACAAATAAAAAGTCCCATTACAGATAATGAAAAATATGTCTCGTTACAACGTTTAGATACATTAAGGTAAATGAGAAAAAGAAAAAAAAGAAGAAGAAGAACAGTACTTAACAGGTTAGCTGCTTGTTTGTTTGAAGTAGACCACTGAATGGAGGCTTTTTCTTTTTTTTTCTCTCTCTAAAGAAAGACAACGTCAGGTAAGTCAGCGCCAAGTGCTGATGATGGAGACAAACTCTAAAGACTGCACCGCAACAACTTCACGTGTGTGTCGATTGGACTCTTATTATTAAATATTACATGTATAATATTATTATAAAAAAAAATACATATATATATATATATATATATATATATATATATATATATATATATATTTGAGGATATGCAAATGCAACATATATAATATTATTCACAGATATTCTAATGAAATTAGACCACTCACATAAAAAAAAATATATATATATATATATATATATATATATATATATATATACAGCGCTTAACAAATGTATTAGACCACCTGTCATAAAAATGAGAAAACACAAATATTTTAGGAATCTGTCAAAAACTTGTTTCAAACTAAGAATTGTGTTGTTATTTATTAGGCAAATAACAAACTGGAACAACTAAATAGTCCTTATTCACATGTATTAACCAGAAATCTGAATATTCTGTACGACCTCCTTTGGCCCTGATAACAGCTTGCATTCTTTGCAACCACAAAACAAGTTTTTCTGTTCAGGAACGCAAGTAAATAACTGTGATTCGGCATCTCAATCAAAAAATAATAACGTGATTTACTGTTTTTTTCTGCTTTTTTTGTAAAACAGTAAATTTGAGAATTCATGGATAACAACAATAATTATATTTTAGCATTAAAGAGATCATTTTGATTAAAGAGCTTGGCTTGCACATACTGGTGGATTAACCATTACAGAGACATCAAATATTTTAATACTGTTCATTTAAGGCAGCGGTGGCAAACACCTCACACTGGGTGGGGGTCTAATACATTTGTTAAGCACTGTATATATATATATATATATATATATATATATATATATATATATATATATATATATTAAGAGTTTACACATTTAATGAGATATTTTATATGAAATTGCAAGTGTTGAACCGCAGGCCTCAGAGTGTGTCTCCTCGTAAAAAGGAAAAACTCTTTTATTTTTCAGAGTTTTGACCACCGTGCCCGAGGGTTATGACGGCATCTCAGCAACGCGGTGGCGGACAAATGTCACACCTTAGCACCTCCAGGACGGAGAGCCGCGTAGGAATAAATCCCAGCTGTAAAGTGACGTTTTCGTTTTCACTTTGTTCAGATAATGTGGCTGGAGCTGGAAACTTGTTTTATTTAAGTCTTAAAGCCTTGTAAAAGCACTGGCCTGGCCCGTCATAACCAACAGGAAAGATCGTCGTCACAAGTGGGGAAAAAAAAAAAACACAAGGCCGCTGTGGTGAAAAAAGAAAGAAAGAAGGTATTTCCCTTTAATGTTGATGCACGTGGCTCTGTCATATCTGACTTTCGCGTCTTTTTACGGATTATGTCGCGTACACCTGAAATCAAACGAAAACAGCTGCGAAACAAATCCCCCCCCCCCGTGACAAGACAACGACCGGCGCGACCTCGCGAACGTACAGCGTGACAGTTACAACGCTTGTACAGATGTCTTGAACGCGCACTGCCTCCCTGTGTGCGTTGGCTTGTGTTGCACTGTTGCAGCGTTCATGCCGCTGGTTGTGCTGAGTCAGAGGTAGCTTGAAATCAGGAGGGGGGGGGGGGGGGGGGTTTGCATATCAGTGACCAGAAAGCGCCGACATGAGAGTCGAGGCGAGTCGTCCAATGTCACGCTGCCACTGAATCCAGGTATCAAGTGTGTCATGAGGTAATGCGCGGTTTGTTCTTGTGGTTTTTGTTCTTGAGGTTTTTGAGTCTTCGCAGCGTGACGTCACCGACGCCGGTCAAGGCTTTAAAGCTACGCCGCCCGCGCAAAGAACAGACCGAATGGAGCGCTGTGCGCGAGCTTGTCGATGTAAATCCCACCGAACGGTATACAGTAGTCTGATGCAGAGGTCACACAGTTTGGCGGCGGAGCGCCGACAGGGTTGTTCAGGAGGTTCTGTCTGTTTTTTATTTTTTATTTTCTACGCCGAGGAAAGAGCCGCGTCAGTCCACCAAACAACAGGGAGAGCGTCCGACGTTCCGGTCTAGCGAGCATCCTGGGTCCAGGTCCTGACCTTAGGTGTAGCACAACTAAAGCTTTGAATACCCCACTCGAGGCGCTTCTAGACTAGACTCTCTAATTTTTGTTGACGTTCGGACTAAATGAAACACGATCTCGATCGACCTTGAACGCATCCCAAACATCAAAGTTTGGGTCTAATTTTCAACATAATAATAATAATAATAATAATAATAATGTGTCTCTTGGTAGAAGTAGAACACAGTTTCAGAAAGTTCAGGTCAAGGTCAGTGATCACAACGGCCGAGTCTATCGGTGAGTCACGTAAATGTTGTCCCAGAGCAGATGTAATCCTTGAGACGTTTTAGATCTGGATCCATTCAGGTCCCTTACTGAATCTCCTCAGGCTCAGCTAAAACAAACGGCTCGAACTCGATTCAAGATTGGATCCACGTCCGCAATTAGCTTCCGTTATCTGAGAAATTGAGACTGAAGTTCTAAAGATTAAGATTAACCGTTCCGCTTAAATCTGACAACCGTCCTTTGAAATACTGTCACATCAGTGGAATTTGCCGGACGGGTTTAAGATGTTTGTCCTTTATAATTAACATTATCCCTCAAAGGCATCGGCTTTGCATCGGCTGCTGTTTTCGTCCCTGCGTATTAGCAATTAGTGTTATCAGTAAGAATGTAAAGATGACGTACGGCGAGGTTTTTTCTCTAAATGGCTTCAAGCCAACGTGATGGGTAAACCACTGTCCTGAGGAAAGGTCTCTTTGTCTCCCTGTCTTTGGTGGTCCAACGGCAGTTTGGGTGGGGGGGTGGGGGGGTTGGTTTGTCGTCGGTTCTTGTGGAACCAACCTCGACGTATTAGAGCAGCAGACATTGCTGGTATTGAGACAATGTCAGCCTCTTTTCCGCCGTCAGTGTCTGGAGAGTCGGCCCGTCTCTGTTTGCTTTGAGATTTTTTTTGCTCATTGAGGAGTTTGCTGTGCGTGCGGGGCTGAGGACACGTCCGTCTCCGTCTCGCCTGCCTTTAAGCACAATTGCTTAAAGTTTCTTTTTTTTTTTTTCTTTTTTTTCACGATGTCCCCCGTGTTGCAGCTTTCTACGTAAAAATGTATCAAAGGAATGTAAAACGTTTCTGCCCGTTCAACGACAGGTCGAAGACGGAAATTCTCTGACCGAACTCAAACCAAGTAAAATCACGTGTGTCAAAAGTAAAAAAAAAAATAAGTGGTCAAGGCAGCCTTTTCCCTTTGAAAGACCTGACAGCTGAATGAGGTAGAGGTTTCACGGCGTGGAAGCTTAGTCCTCCTCCGGGGACTCTCCTGCCTCTTCTTCTTCTTCTTCTTCTTCTTCATCTTCTTCTTCCTGCAAACAAAATCAAAGAGTTACACGCCGGAGTGGCTCACGGCCTCACTTAAAGACGAGGATGACCACAGCCGGAGCTGCTTATACAGCGTATGTTGAGAGGGAGTTTTTCATCAAAGTGTCTGCAGGGTTTCAACACACAGCATATGTCAAATATACAGAATATAGAATAATCTGCTAGTTCGCTTCAGCTTCTAAACGTGTCGGGTGACGTGAAACTTCAAAATGTGCCTGATAATGGTGGATGTAAATGGACTCGTGCAGCAGTGTTAATGTTTTCCTCTTTACCCAGAAGTGCTGCTTGGTTTTTCAAAGTATTACTTCTGTGTACTTTCCATGGAAATACACCAAATATTCTCAGTTACATGCTCAGTTATACGACCGTCCAAGCGCATCTGTCACTCCTTTCCCATTCGTCCTTCTCTGCGTACAACAACACAGCAGGTTTTTGGTGTGAGTGTATAATTTGGAGCAGGGACGCCATCTTTCCAACCACATGATGGTAGTATTATACAGCACAATTCTCTGGCGTGCTAACTGCCACCAAACAGAAGAGGAAGAAATAAGAGAATTAAGCTTTTCTTTTTTTTCTGTAGTGTTTCAGTTCAGTGTGGATAGTGAGCTCTGAAAACGCTTGTGCGAACAGAGACCTTTCTGCAAGTCGCACCCCCACTCCAGATTCACGGAGAGATAGATAGAAGACGTTCAGACTATTAAATCAAAGATTAGTTAAAAATTATTAAAGGCTCGAAGAACTGCGCTATGTGCATGCGTAAGGTTGTAGCTTCCAGTTGGGTCATGCGTCCGCCCCACCCCACCCCGAGTGAAAGGGGTTTAAGGTTTTGCACAGGCTGGTGGCGGTGGGACTGAGATAAAGCAGCCTATCAAAGTGGGAGAGCTAAATGACATTTTTATGGCTTGCAGCTCCCAGGGCCTCACAGCACCTCCCCACTACCTCAGCCCTGTTCCCACACAACCACAAATCAGAGCCGAGTTATGCATTCACACCAAGAAGTGGCCCGCACCAGCGAACAGAGGAAGGCTAGTGGATTCCTGGAATGTGAGGGAATGCTGGGGGGGGGGGGTCCTGTGTCATGTTTCACTCACTTATTACCAGTCTGCTTTCGTTCTCCCTCTGATGTAGGCGCTAACACCAGCAACACAAAACGGCATCAAATCATCATCCGCTGCATGCGCACGGTCGGACGCGAAAAAAGAACTGCGGTTTTCTTGCAAAAGCCCCCCCCCAAGTCGCGGCTTTCTCGCGTGGCCCCGACGTTTCTTCTTAGAGAGAGTGAAAACATCAGCGCTGAGCGTGAGCTTTAGCTCCAGAGTTGCTGTCTCTGCAGCCACAGCACACGGATGTCCCAAGCCTCTGAGAAGCTCGACTAGAGCTAGACTGACGCCCCAAAGCCAGTATGTGAACACACTGGAGACCCAAAATCTAATAAATAATAGACCCACAAACAAAGAAAAAGAGGGGGGAAAAAAAAGCAGCAAGTAGCAACAAACTATTTTCATCTGACAAGGACCTAAATTTAGCTAACACCACCCATAAGAAGTAAAAAGGTCAGTGCAATGTATTGGAAAAACGGAATAACAGAGTGTAAGCGCAAAGTCACTCGTGTGTGTGTATGCACAATCCTTAGGATCTCTTACCTGAGCAGACATTTTCTGGACAACTTGCTGTGGCTGCAAGAGAACAGAAGGGAGAGGGGTCAGTACAACAAGCACAACAAGAGTTCTCAGCCGCCATTTACCAAAAGTGTAAAAAGGGATTAAAGCCAGGCGACAAAAGCGGAATTAAACAGGGCTAATGTGGAATGCACAGTGTGTGTGTGTGTGTGTGCGTCTAGGCTCGGCCTAAAACAATGTACAGCGACTAGTGATGACAACACAGAATACGTAAAGAACAGAACCCGACCAAGCAAGCGCCAAAGTGCCGGTCTTCGACTGATTGAACTGTCACCGTCATTGCACATGTGCAACGGACGCAGCTCCATTGGTACTCAAGGGTGTTGGCGGCACACACCCAGTCGGGATTTGAACCTGCCTTCGGCCTGCTCAGTAATGGAGTCTTTAAATCAGTTTTAACGATCGTAGGCAAAGAGCCAAACGGGGGCAGCAGCACGCCACAGGGGCTTACGAGCAACTGCGCGTATTCCTGGACGAGGGCTGAACAGCTGAGCGCTCCGAAAGCTCTGAGAATGTATAAAGAAAAATGCGGAGTCCGGTCAGCTGCCGGTCTGAAGAAGAACTGGTGCCGTGTCCACCTCCGAATGTGGTCTGGGCAATTGGATCTTGGGTGCATTCACACCTGTACTGTCCACTTGTCAAGGCGCAAACAGGGCCTATGAAGCACCCAGCTTTCAGGCTTAGCATGGGGGGGGGGGGGGGGGGCAGCGTGGGTAGTTTCAACCATTCCTAGTCATGCTAGGTAAGCATGAACAAGTAGGAGCCCTACGGTGGGGACAACCCCTCCGCAGGCTCCCAACTCTACAGCCACCCAACGGCTCTCTTTTCAGAATCGGATCATTTGATCAGGCCCACGTTTGGCTGTTGTGAAGCGTCTCTGTTGATGGTCCTTTCTTGTTGGACCGCTGTCTGTGCCATCAGCCGAGTTTAGGAATATCCGGTCAGGGTCGTAGCTTCGACATTCGACACGTGATGTGGTATCAGCGTGCATTCTGAAGCTACTGAGACTCAGTGCGACTCCGACGAAGATGTCGACAAAGTTGGTCACCTCAGATCTTCAAAACTGTTATATTCATTAAGTATACAGAGCATTACAAAATTAAATTAGAACACCACAAACAACACCTTCAAACATGTGGATTACAGCTTTGCATTCCCTTTTTGTGACTGTGGCCACCCTTCTTAGGTTTTAACTTGTGGCTGCATGTATAGCATTAGTAAATGTGTATCATCTGATATGTCTGTCTACAGCATGTCACGTAGGTATGTACTGTCGGTGTTCCCGCTCTGCTCTGCTGTCCGGTCCAGAGTGATAATTATCCCGCAAGATAGGCGCTGCTGCTGTTTGCTCTGGTTAACCGTTACGGGGGCCTGCTAACCTTTGGACTTCCTCTGAAGCCGAATGGCTCGTTTGACCGACAAGGTTCAACCATTCCTCCACGGGCACGGGGTCTGCATGGATGAAGAGTCCGTCATGAGATGTGCTTCAGATGAATTGCTGGAATGCTTTCAATTGTTAAAATGTAACCGCTTTGCCTAATGGAGCACTCATATAGGTGAACATCTGACTGATCTGGCAGGCCACAGTGAGACACTAGAATAATTATGGACTTTACGGCAGTTCATGATGATCCATTAACTGTGGCTCTAGTGGCTCCATCCAGAGACCGGAACAATTATAGTTTAGGATAATGTGGTGGCCAATCAGATTTCAGGGGTGGCCTGTGCCATGCCCTGAGATCCACTCCTTGGACGAGCCCCTGGACTGAAGAATTGAGGTTGACTTTCAAATTTCAATGTTTTGGCTTCACTTTTCTTTTCACCCCAAGTGATGGAAGTAGTTGTGTGAAGAGTGAGAATGAGAGAGCTGGAGAGAGAAGCTCAAACTCTGCCGACTTTTACACCTCAACACACCTGACCAATCTCTGCTTCAGTTTCAGAAAGTCCATTCCACTCCTGGAAAAGTTTAGGGGGTTTTAGACACTGTTAGACCATCCAACAAAAAACGTTGCTAGGACTTGAACTCGACCACGCGGGACTTCCGTACCTAAGTGGTCAACCAGATTCATGACTTGGGGGCTCCAGAAAGAAGCAAAGTTTTTTGAATATGATCTGGCAAAGCCTTGGTAGTCATTAACACTCACATGCCTTCTGTGGGAGAGTCTGATTATAGCTTGTTGTTGTCTGGGTGTCTCCAGGTTTAGGCACTCCAACCTGTTCAAACACGCAGGTCTTCCTCAAAAAGATTCAGTATTGTACTCAAAGGGTTATGTAGAAGTTTTACGGAAATTTTGGGGGTATTTCTGTTGACTCAGACGCTGCTTAATCCCAGAGAGCACACGGAAGAAAACGACAAAAGAATAAGAATAAAATTGACCAGTGCAAATCACACCAAGACACCACTACTATAAAGAACTGGGCCACCCAGTAGCTTTCCCTCCTAAACAGCCATCATTATGCAGGACAAAGGTCATATGTTTTGGTACCTGGTAAGCAGAACTGATAGAAATAAACCAGAGGGATCTAACAGCTACAGGAAGGCAGCACTGACCTCGTCATCTACCTGAAATGCTTTCACTATTTCAAATTGATCGTTTAAAGATCCTTGATGGAAGTTGTCCTTCTCCCACCTTGTCCGCTGTGCACAACCCCCACCCTTCTCCAGTCCCAGACCCCCACAACCCAGCCAAAGCCCCACCAGAGTTATGAATTGCACCTATCAGGGTCCAACTAAACCCTGCGATTAGGGGGTATTCGCCGAAGGGCCCTTTGTAAAAAGGAGAAAAATGTCTGTCGTTGCAAGGAATGTGGAAAATTCCTAGCAGACAAGCAGCCTTTTGTTGGGAGGGTTTTGGGGGGTGGGGGGCAGGGGGGCGGGGTGTGCTCTGAAAGGAAAGAAAGGCGCAGAAAAATTGGATTGACTCCATTTAGGAGCCTCTGCTGTTTGAAGTGAAATCTGTTCCCAGAGTATCTCAAAGGAAATGAGGAAGAAAAGCTGAAAAAAAACAAATGTTGTTGTTGTTTTCATTCCGTCTATATCATGTGTGTGTCCTGTAACTATCTGATGCAAATGCACGCGGCTGTTTTACCAGTGTGCCGCTTTGAAACAGGAAGGACCCTATGCCTTGTTTTAACAGAGCCTTGCAGATGTTATGAATTAACCTGTCACGCCTGGAACAGCTCACTTCCTGCCTCATAATAGTGGTAGCAGAAACACTGGAATGACATCAACGTCCATACCTATTTAAGGAATTTAAAAGTATTGCGAAAGGGAGAGAGGAAAAAAAAAACCCGAGCCATCACCTAACAAACAGCCGGGACACCACCAACTTCCTGCGTAGAACAAACAGTGAATGAGGGGGTACTCTAAGTAAGTGCTCTCTCGCTGCACTGCGAATGTTTACCTTTAGATCTTGCGAGCGGGTTTGCTCGTGTCATGACGTCAACGTACCTGCAGAGGCCACGGTTGCGATTTGTTTTTCAGCTGCTTTTCAACTTGTCGGCATTCTCCCATTCTGGACTGGAATCAATAACCTGTGAGCGTTTCAACAAGTTCCTCCGAACGCTTGCTGTGTGTGTCTAACGCGTGAGTGTGGAATTGACAATGGTGATGACCTAAAATTCCACCGTTTTTTTTTTTTTGGGGGGGGGGAGATTCCTGATCCCTGAAGCAGGTTAACAAGCCAATTTATTTTAATTGTTCAGCGTGGCAACAAAATACATATTTTTCGCCATTTGCTTCCATTTAAAGAGACTCGGGGCAAGTTGGGGTCACAGCGCGTGCACGTGGAACATCTTCCTCCCCAGCAGTTAGGACGATTTGCCGGGTTTGCCTTGGCGGTTCATCATGGTAGCACAAGAGCGTGCCAGAGCATTGTTTTCATATTGACTCGCCAGTTAGTTGAAGCACCCTAATGATTAAACTCTTCCAGAGGCTGCAGCAGGGGTTAAAAAAAAAAGGGGGGGGGGTGAGAGTTGGGGGAGGGAGACGTAGGTGACCTGTGGAAATCTGCTAAGGTCCCGGAGAACTCCTGATGTTTGTTGAGTCCCTGTTGGAACAAAGGCCTCTAGTGGCTGGAATTCGGAACTCAGCCTTTTTTCGTCCCGGCAGCAGCTCGGGCTGGAGGAAGGTGGGGGGTTTTGAGAATGCAGGGAATGAGGCAAAACGTCTGCTCACCCCCACCTCCTTTCAGTGTCTCTCTGCGGTCTCTGAGGTCTCCCTTTCTCTCTTGCAACTGGGGAAGGGGTTTGATACAGCAGCGCCAGCCTAAAAATAACTAAACGCACCTCGTCTAGTAGACACCAAAAAAAAAAAAAAAAACAATCACTGCAAATATAGTTAGCTGCAACCTTCTTATACAAAGATCCTGTCTTCTTCACGCAAGAGCAAATGGATGTAACTGAGTCACGTGCGCAAGAATGTTTGGCCTCGCGAAGAAGACGACGCTTTTCTTTGACGCTGCTGGTGTTCAGCTGCACCGCTGCACATCTCTCATGCGACAAGATGACCGAAAGAGCAAACTGAAAAGGAATAAACCATGTTAGGTTTGCTGCTCCACGCACTCTCTGTATCCGACGGAACTTATCCGTAAGCAGCTCTCTAGCACAAAACAACGTGCGGGAGCTGCTGCTAATGTGTTTTACATGGCTTTAATTTGGTAGTTGACAGACGACGAACTGCATTATCACGAACAGCTGAGGCCACAAACTCATGCAACTTTATCTTATGCGAATTATGTTGAAATCATTTTCGGTGGGGGGGGGGCATAAAGCTCTTCTGACAAAACGCGTTAAGCCCCTCCAGACACGCTCCTTATTGCGTAAAATGTGACGGCCATTTTCATATCGCTGTTACGTCCGCAAAAAGCGCTGCAAAGGTCAGTTGGGGTTGTAAAAGCCACGAGGGCACTGGAACATTTCACGCAACACTTCCAGCGCGGCAAGTCTGAACTGAACGCCGTCAGATTAACCTGAATGCAGCACAAGGGGGACGCGAACACCGAGAGAGAATACAGCAGATCTGGCCAATTTGTTAACAGCGCTGTAATACATTTTTTTTTATTGATTTTTACAACTTAAAAAAACAAAACAATTACATATTAAACAAAACAAACCGATTTCCCCCCACCCCCCATATTATTCCGGTTCTTGGTTGGGTATCAGTTCAGTGAGTTATACTCTATTCTAGTCCGTTTTATAGAGAAAAAAAAACAGCAAAAACAAAAAACAGCGTCTTTGTCTAAGAAATGGCGCAAGCAACAATCACAAAATACTTTGTTTTGGTCGGGTAAGTCATGACCCGTGAGGCCGAGGCAGCAAAAAAACTGGGGCGACACCTCCTACCCCGGGGGTGTGCTTTGATTGACGTGCGCACATCAGTAACCTTGAACGATCACGTGCACTTTTCCCTAATGCTTCTCTAGTCGTAGCCCATTTCGCACGCAGTGGCAGTTCAACTTGCGTAGTGGAGTAGATAAAGCAGGATTAAAACAAGGGTGCAATAATCACACTGATAATAACAACGATCACTGCAGCATATTAAAGTCTATTTCCCGTGTGAGTGAATTCTCTATTTATGAATGAACACGCATGAACTTGAATGGAAACACGCTTACGTCTATTGTCTCTCCAACAGCTTTAAGATTGTTTCCCTCGAGGTGTGTGTGAGTGTGTGTGTGTGTGTGTGTAAGTCTGTGGTCTAAGTAATGTCCCCAAACGTGACTCAAGTGTGTCTGTGTGTGTGTGTATTGCCAGGGGCCGTTCAAGATCCAAGAGGGTTGGGCTTCGTATATCACACTGGGCTCTTGACAAGCTCCAGTATCAGCTTGTAGAACTCACCCGTGTTCTGACACTTTCTTTCTTCCTCAGAAATTAGACAATCATCACTGCTTGAGGGCCTTTTTTTTTTTTCCTCCCCTGGTCATTAAAAAAAAAAAAAAACACGCACACACCAGCCTCCGAACGTTTTTTTTTTGGAATTTATGCAAATGTGAAATGTCTGCTATCACGCAGTTTTGCGGTTGATGCCACTGGAATCTTAGGCCAGAGGAGACAGCTGAGCTATCTAGGTCACTCCGGCGGCACCAGCGAACATGGTGAAACTCACGCACAATCAGCTTCTGTCTTTAACAGATGTTCCGAGCAGATGGACACGACAGCTGATCGTCCATGGCGGAGCAAAGAAAAGAACACCACCTGCAGAACATTACAGTTCATCGGCAGAAAATTGGATGAATATGGTGGACGTGAATTAACAAGAGTCTACAGCCGTGCTAGTGACTCCGCGGGGCTTTGCTTTGGCACCGTGGCACTTTGAGCTAAACGCTAAAGTCAGCGCGCTAGCGCGCTCTCAGGGACAAGGCTGACATGTCGACGTTTAGCGGGTCAAATGCTCAAGTATGGCACCTTGAAGCGCGTTCACTTTCTTCGCTCAGCGTGTTAGCATGCTAACATTGCTAAGCTACTTAGCGCTCAGGCGGCAGCCCGTCAAGAGCGGCGCACTTGTGTAGATTATTGTAGTTTATTTTAGTTCCAGGTTAGTTCGTTTAGTTGGCTAGCGGTAAGTGCGAGACGTTAATGTCCACGGCAACCTCTGTAGTCTCATTTAGCCGCTTGTTAGCAACCGCCTTTTTTAAGACGCGTAAAAGCTTCAAAATTCACAAGTGGGGGGGGTATCTACTGACGTTTTTTATTGTCGTAGAACAAAACGCTGAAATCTCTTAAGCTTGTGTGTAACCACAGACCTTATATCAGGCATCTAACCAAAAACCCACTGACTTCCAGTCGAGGGAACCAGACGTGTAAAAACTCATTTCCGGGTTTTAGGACTCATTCCTGCAGCACTCTATTGTACTCTGCAACATTTCTGCAAGTTCTTCTTGCGCTCCTGGTGCAAGAAGAACTTGCTATCTACTAGAACTTGCAAGAGATTGAACGAACACTGGAAACATCGGCCGTCCAAAAACCACTCACAGCATCTACTGGGAAGAGGTCAAAGGTCATCGACGGCCGCAGAAAGATCAAGGTGGGCCGTCTTTAAACAGAGGCAAGGAGTCACTATGTCACATGACGGAAATATCACTTTGGACGACTGAACCATCTCCGTGACAACTGAGCAAACTTGTTGATGAAATTCGTGAGATCCAATTGAAAGCAAGTATGTAAGCAAGACCTTGAGTCAAGATCCTTTTGATTGATTGAAAGATTGAGCTTTCACGCTCTAGAACGTATTTTACTAACAATTTGTGCACCACAGCCCCGATTCAGCCCCTGACCCATTCTGCTGGAGGATCTGTTGCCCAGAAACCCTGTAGGCTGCGTTCCATATTTTCTCGGTGAGGCATGCCAAGGCAATAAAAAGCTTTTTTAATGTTTGACACTGATCACAATAGCACAATTACCCCAGCCTTACAAATACACACATTCACTTGCTGTTAGTTTCTGAGGACTTTCCAGGCCCCCTCGCCATTTTTTCAAAGCTGCTGGACAAACTCCTAATCGTGCTGCTCACCGCCTCTGCCAGACTTTCCTACTTTTCCTACTTTTTCTTCTCCCCTGAGCTCCGATCCCATTGCTTGGCACCTGCCTTCAGTGTCTGACCCGAAGCCAAGTGCAGCGAAGCCCTGTGCAGACCTCTGCCCTTCACAATACACCAACTCCCCCTAACACACACTCATGCCTTGGCACCTGGGCTTCCTCGCCCCCTTCACTTAGTCATTTCCTCGCATTTCACGCATTAGCCTCGCAGTGACCGGCAATACGGGTTTGCAGGGGCACAGAAAGGAGAGACGGGTATGAGTTCGTCCTGGGTGGGAGTTACTTCAGGTGTGATGGCAGAGAATCAGCGGGACAGCTCAAGGGCTTCCAAACCCTGGCAGAGAGGAACTGGCTGACCAGTGAAAAGGGAAGTACAAATAGAGAAGGGGGACGGAGAACAATATTGTCTCCTCTGTCCTGTCCTTTCTATACAAATGTAAATGGCGCAAGTCATGCTTAGAATTTCTGGGACTGTTGCTCATCATCTTTGTTTCACTTGTTTTAAGTCCTATTTGTGCTGCATCACTTGAGGTCCCCGTAAAATACGTTCACTAAAACCCGAGGACAGTCTTTGCAAAACAAAAGGCACCAAAATACAGAGATGCCACTTCGCACAGGACGCCAATGTGGCAAAACATAGGACGTCATTTGCGGTTGAACTTGTACTAGGTCGCGCAAAGGATTCTAATAAACCGGGTCAGGGATCTTTGGGCAGGGAGCTCTACAGCTGAGTGCTGAGTGGCATGAACAGCCTAGTGATGAGGAGGAGCTGGAGCCCGAGACATATTGGTATCGCCGCACATGTCTGCTGGTAAGTAACAAGAAACGGTCAGTACAGAAAGATATGTTTAAGGTCATTTAGAAACAGTGTTTTGGGGGGTGGGGGAGTCCTTCTGAGTCCTGCAATGTGGACTCTCTCTAAGCTTGCAGACGACAAGTCTCGATCTTAATCATGAAAACACGACTGCACCTCTTTCGAATCTTGAGTCTAAATCTGCAATTGTAGGACCACTGAACAGAACAGGCCGGCTTCCCTTGCGCCAGGTCGCGGTTAAACTAGATTGAACTGAAGTCCACAACTGTCAAAGTCCATTCTAGCACCGACAGGATGCAGAAGTAGGGACGGCAACGATTTCACCAACCGAAGAATGAAGGAGATGTTTATAGCAGTCTCTATTAAGGGATTAAGAACCATTACACCTCAGTTATTATTATTATTATAATATTATGGTACTTGAGCCAAACCAGTAAGCCATTACTGTGGTATTTGCTTACGGGTAACTTCAATGAGATATAGCATGATAAATGCAACTTTACAATTGCCATTGTTATTGCCATGACATGAAGGCGGCCAAATGTCGAGGGTGCCAAAGCTTTACTGTAATAGGACTGCAAACAAGGGACAAAGACTTTAGCTTGCCCTGGAGAGGAACCAACATATAAAAATCCAATGGCGAGCAGCCATTTGGCAGCAGAAAAAGGGGGGGACTGCAGCGCACGGCCGATGAATGCAATCTATTGGAGAGGGCTCGAAGGGTCCCCCTTCAAGCTTTAACCAGCAGAGGAAGCTGGTCAGCTTGGCAGAGGGGTCTGCCTATCCATCTCAGCACCTGCACACAGAGGACGGGGGCTGCCAGCCAAACAGCGGAGGACCAGGAAGACATACCGATGAGGGACTGGGACCCCGGATTGGCAGTGGCGGTGCAGAGGTACATACAGTGCAACACGCTTAATAACCCCGAACTAACCCTAACCCTAACCCCGAACAGTCTTAGAGGCACTCCGCCAGCTGACTGAAAGGTCCTGATCCGCCTACTGCTCGCCGTATTAGACATTTTTCAACAATGGCCTAATACTCTTTCACAAAAATGTGCTGCGCCAAAAGATTTACATCACTCTCAATCCCTCTTGTTCAATTCAAGCACAGACAAAAAAAAATGTATCCTGTAAGGGAGGAGCTGGCGATGTTCTTTAATGTTATCACTGACTACGCCTTCGACTCGTTTTGATGCCATATGCTCATTTTCCGAGCCCACGCTGGAGGTCAGTTTCTCAGTTTGGGGATAATAAAGTTAACCAACTCAGCCGTGCACAGAATATGTGGGTTTGGATGATAGAGGGGATGGATGAACACTTTAAATTCGCCATTATTTTCAAATTATAGACCAACTTCTTTATTAAAATGTGACTGCCAATATGGATTTCGTGAAAAGCATTCTACAGAACAGTTATAGCTTTAGGCAACGGAGAATTCACAATTGTTTTGTTATATGTTATTGAATAAGCGTCGGACTCGTGGTGTTACTGGTACTGAACTTAACTGGTTGCTTAACAGGAAACGAGATGTCATTTGGAGTGGAGCTGACTCATCATGCAGCCACACAAGGTTCCAGACTTGGTCCTCTTTTATTTCTTATGTAAAACACACAACAGCGAGTCAACAAGTTAGTTCGGCCGCCAGACACCGCATGGCAATGAGCTGAAGGGGTGGTTACCTTCTGTACACGAGCTCCACTCAGTGACAGCCACAGCAGAACATAATGCGGGACCCCTGCTGCCAGGCCTGGATTTGACCCTGGTTGCTGTGGGACCAACAGGAAAACCCATGTCTGCCTATATAAATATATATATATATATATGTAATAAATTGAATATATGATGATTGCAAGGCAGGAGCTAAACGTTCAAGGTCCGTTTGCCCATTTCTGATGTAAAACTGAACCGAGAGTGAGTTTCTAAATTCACCTCACCGTTGTTCTCACTTGCTCCTGAATCCTTTAATGGCGAGATGCGGTTGAGACTAAAGAGACTCATTTGTCCACAGACTTCAGACAAAGCAGGAAGCAGCTGTAAGGCAACGCCTCCGCGGGACATATGGGCGTCAGCTGCTACCTACGGTGCACGGCCGACTAATTTGCAGTGCGGCCTGTCTAGTTCCGCCGCAAGGGTTGTGGGGAGATGTTGGGTGTGCTGGTGCGTGTACCCGGGACGTGCAGGCACCGGCAATAAAGGAAACGCTGCGGTAAGCAGTGCTTTTGCATGTTTTGCGTGTTAAAGGTCCCATATTCTGCTCATTTCCAGCTCTACATTTTTATTCTGGGACTCCACTAGAGCAGCTTTGCATGATTCACAGTTGAAAAAAAAGTCCTTATGTGTCTTCTCCTGGCTCTTTCTGCAGGCCCTCAGTCCCCCCCCCCCAAATGCACTAGAGGGCTTACGGTCACCTGTCTTAGACAACCTTTTACAGCCGTTGCAGAGCAAACTAAAACACTGAAAAAAAATTCCCATGTTTGCAACTTGGACTTTGGGGCCGACAGGAGGAGGGCACTTCCAAGTCGGATATATATCACATAAGCGTTCGCGAGAATCCGCTTCCCAGTTACCGCTGGGATGCTGGCGCGGGTGCCACTCGCAAGTTGGGAAGCGTTTACTTTCGGCGAGACTCGGAGACAAGAATTTGAGATGACTTTGAAGCCCCAAACTTGTCCACTGCACGCTTGCGGTGAGTTCAAAGACATTAGACTTGACATGGAGCCTGCAGCGCCTTCATGGAAGCGCATGCAACAGTTAATTTACTCGCTGTAGAATTTAAAGCCACCGCGTGGAGCGTGATCAAGTCACAGCGTGGACAGTGGGGAATATGCTAAACATGCTAAGAGTGGATTCTAGGAACGCGGCACTCCTTCTAGGCTTATTAAAATAAATATAAATGCACACTTCCCCAACTCTGTTCCTGTGGGATTTCCTTTTTTTTTTTTTTTTTTTTTTTCCCCTTTGACACATAGAAAATGCTGACATGATATATGCAGGAGAAAGTTCACGTTCCCGGCGTCCCGCCCTTCCTGGTGGCACTGCTTTTCCGTGCGCTATCAATCAGGCCTGTCGCTTCGGAGCTGATAAACGCTGAGGCCTTCAAGCTGTCAGAGGAATTATTTCAGTATTCCCGCGGTCAGCGCGGAGAGCAAACGTCTTCCTTGACTTGAGAGACCCCCCCACCCCCCACCCCACCCCACCCCCCAAACACAAACACACCGACCGGAGAGGAGACGAGAGTCGAATGCATTCAGGCCACACGATGGAAAGTTAACGCTGAGAATTGACCACAAACAGTCCATGAGAGCGCCTCGTGCGACATCGGCTGCGCGTCACATCTAGACCTCGCGCAACTCCTCACTCGCAGGCCGCCTCGCGCTGCGCAGAGCTGCGCTCCACTGACTCACCCATTTCCTGGGTCGCCCCCTGGGTCTCTTCTCCCCGGTTGCCTCGGCTTTCTGTGGAGACAAAGATCGGGAGCAATGTGGTCAGCCTTTGTGCTTTATACAGAACACCTGATCAACACATACTCAGTGCCAGTATTGATTGATGTTGTGAAGATGAGTGTGTGTGTGTGTGTGTGTGTGTTCCCCCCCCCCCCCACGGATGCACCAACAGCACGAGATACCGTGTTCCAAGATGACACCTTCATTCCAATGAAATGCAACTCTTTCAAGACTATTTTACAGCCATTTGGTTTATAATGAATGTGGACAGGGAGTTAGTGCAACAGGTCAAGAAGCACGAGGGATCAGAGAGGTTGGAGGTTTTATCCGAGATTAAACCACTTTATTCGGAGGTCAAACTGGAAGTGAGCGCGCCTGAAATGTCCCTCATGATTTGTCATGTCTCAGGAAAGCTGTGTGGACACGAGCGCAGGTCAAAGTCGGAGCGGGTCAGCGGGTCAGCAAACTGCGGTGGAGGTTCGGGTAAGAAATGTACCGTTCAAACGAGGTTGACTTTTGAGGTATCGGGGTTTGTTTTCAACCTCTCTGATTGTCACAAAAGGGGTAGGGAGGTCAGAAAGCATTGAGGGGGGCAGACTGACACCTTGTTGGTGTCGGTCTTTCCGTGGGATTTAAAAGCGGAGACAGGCATTTGGTATAAAAATCAGATTTGCATGATGGGATTTATTTAAATAGCTTCGCCGTTTTTTTTGTCACACGATGAGACTGATTTTTTTTAAAAAGCGCCTATGGATACACCTGCTTTTCGTTTGTAAGTAGTTGCATATTGCTTGATATGATCTCGGTTTTCTTAGTTTACATTCGCAGCCTTTAAAAAGCTTCATTGAGCACGTTACAACAAGCATCACTTTTCAAATCCCAGTTTGTGTGCGTTTTTGTGTGTTTTTGGGGGTCCGGCGTGCTGACACGGCACGCCAGAGTGAAAAAAGAATTGTCAGGTCATGCAGGTGATGTGCAGAAGAAAGAGCCGCGTAATTAACACGTTTATATGACGGAACGTGAAAACACAAACGCATTAAAACTCATTCTGATGAAGTCCAGATTCATCAAACGACGTCCCCGCCGCCTCCGGCCAATCGCAGTGACCTTCTCAGCGGATAGTAATATTTCACCGGTAAAACTGCACCGGGAATGAGTGGGTCACTATCGACGGAGTCACCCAACAGACGAGAAGCTTGACTCCCATTCAGCCCAGCTCAGCGGCGAGCTGCAGCAACTGACGCTTGAGTGCACGTTTTGCTTTTAACTCTGTGACTTCAATGGCCGAAGTAAGACAAGCGCCGGGCGTGCATGTTTGCAGAGCATTCCCTTACTGTGTAATGGACACCTCCGACTGGAATGTCCTTGTTTGTTTGGCTGTGTAGGGGGGGGGGGGGTGTCAGGGAAATTACCTGTCTTACTAAGACGACAGAATGACTTTTGCCATATCGCGGGAGTTGGGAGAGACCCTGCAGAGGCTTCCCAAGCGCGGCCAGAGGGCCAAGCGCCGAAATCATCACCCACGATGAGAAAGGCCGGCCCGGTGTCAATAAGTCACCCGATACGTCCAGGCTGGGCTTGGCAGGGGAGTCGGGTGAAATCTTAGTCAAATCGCTGGGCTGCGATGAATTTTGCAGACGTTGACCAGCAAAAGGCCGGTGTCTGTGATACGGTGGTGTCGAGGCGCACGTGTGTGTGTGTGTGTGTGTGTGTGTGTGTGGCTTTCTGCATGTTACTTGGCTCAGTAAACAACACCAGCTCCTTTGTCAGCCCGAAACTGAGCCTGGTCGCGCGGCGGCAGGTGGATCCCAGAGGATGGATGGGAATTTGCCTCTGCACGTCCACTCAGTGGACGGACTGGTCCAGGATGAGGGGGTGGAGAGAGGGGTGCAAAGCCTCAAGCCGGGCCAAAAGAGGAGGAATACGCCTTCTGGCAAACATGGAAGTGCTCTTATTTACGGGGTTGTTGTCTTCATAGCCGCTCGCTAGCCACGGTACATTTAGGAGTGGCCTTGGTTTGTTCAGAGTTGGCCTGGGTTCTGCGCATGGTTAAGGGGGACCCCTGAGAGTAACTGAGAGGGAGTCCCAGCCCCTGACACTCATCACTCAAGCTCATTCCAACAATAAGGAAGCCACGATCTGAGCCACAAAAAGTGACAAATCTAGAAGTTCGCGAATAATCTAAAAGTGACACGCGCAGGAAGTGGTATAAAGTTGTTGAAAAGATACATCTAATATGTCTTTGAAATTAAATATATGCCAATACATAACATGCCCTTTAAAACTGGAAATGAAATACAGTAGATGTAATTCATATTTGTGATAAAAAAAAAATATATATATATATATTAAAAGAAGAGGTGTTTCTCTGATGGAACGCGCTCCATCACCATTCTATACTGATCTTGAGAGGATTCGTGCCATCCATGTTACCAACCTTGTGTATTCGAACACAGTGTCGACTGATCTTGGTGGTAAGTGTTGCATGTATGTAGGTTACACCCCCCCCCCCCCCCCCCCAGCCGCCCCGCCCCCCCTTGTTTAATAGAATCAGAAGTGCGTCTTGCCATTGCTGCCTGGCCAATCTGTGTACTGTAATCCCAGTTCTCTGTTTGGGATGCTGCATTTTTAATGTGGAGATTTAATGGTCTGAAAGGCAACACCCTCTTCAATTAGTCATCAGCGTGTTATGTCTGAGCAGAGAGACAGTGGGGGGGGGAGAGATCTGATGCCCCCTTTCAGCGGGATCGCCTTCCAAAACCGTTACAAACCATTATGAGAAGATAAAAGTGGCCATTCTCTGATCTACCACGCGTTGTGGTTCAGGTTTGGGTGGAAATAGGCTGTGTAACAGTGTCACAGACAAAAGCTGTAGTTCACTAAAGGTATTTGTTTCGGGTGGGGGGGGGGGGGTGGTGTTGGAGGTCAAGGTCGCACTTTAGTATTTAGCTTTGACAGCTGCCACACAGGCACACACACACACACACACACACACGCTAACAACAACGCCAAGAGTCGCATGTACGATGTGAAAACAGTGACAGTGGCAGCAGGCCGGGGGGGGGGTTTTGGGCTTCTCTTGGAGAAGCGTAAGCCTTTCATTCCCACTGGTGCTATTCACCCCCCCCCCCCCCGTCAGGACTTTTGTCTTGTGGCCATTCAGGACCGCTTCCGCCGCCTGGTTTGTCTGAAAGCGTGCCGCTTCACACACTTCCATTTCACGCACGCAAATCCGATCCGGCTCGCCGCCCTAATTGGAAGTGACGGACACACACTTCATTTACAAAATTTCGCGGCGGTGGGTTTCGAGGTGTGCCGCGCGGTCGTTTCTTCTCACGAGCCGCCGCCAGATATCTGTCAAGAGATATGCGGCAGTGATTGATACCGGGAGGGGAAGTGAAGGTTAAATGGCTGCAGGCTGGCCCCGGCGCTCCTTTCATCTGGCAAAAGATGGATATCTTCGGGTTGTTTATCATAACAACGCCAGATGAGATGAGACTGGATTACGGCGAGAGCGGAGTGGTTCACTTTTCAAAGTGCTGGGAATGTTTACAGTGGTTCCCGGTGGCAAGGGAGCACTAAGGCTGCTGTCATCGCGCGCCTAACACCGCTTCATCTAACTAATGAATGAAGACACAGGGACTTCCCCCCCACCAACCCCCACCCCCACACCCTCGTACGGTATCACCACTTGAAAACGTTAAGGTGGGATATTGCTGTAAAATTCCAAAGCTTCTCTCTGGATCAGTTCTTTTTTTCCCTTTGCCACTTTAATCTTGTGCCATTCATCACCTCTATCTCTCTCCCACACACACTGTCTCCTTCCCTCTGTGGAAATATGTATACAAGTGTGTGTGTGTGTGTGTGTGTGTGTGTGTGTGTGTGAGAGTGCTTCCTTCGAGACGAATGCCCCCCCCCTTGCATTTCATGTTTGCGGTCGCGTTCTGCGGCTTCCTACCGTTGGAAGGGCCTGTTTGGTGTCAAATATTCATGCATATTTCTCTGTGTTTCCTCCAGCGTACGAGGCCAAAGACTTTACACCTGAAACGTAACCTTACACTCCTGTGTGTGTGTGTGTGTGTGTGTGTTTCGGGCCTAGCATTTGCTCGCCGTGCTGCTAGCACGCCGGGTCAAAAAGGTGAACGGGGTTCTTCTTCTGCTCGTGGGCGTCTTTTCAAAATGAGGGTGGTGCGTGCCGGATTTGCAATGCCGGATTTGGTCTGAACGCTCGGGAGGAGGGCTCGGTATCGTGCCAATAAGATACCTGAGTTTCAGTGCTGGCTGAAGCCCCCACTCAACCGCACAAATCCTGCGAGAATCATCAAAAAGAAAAAAAAAAAAACCCCAGTTTACCTTCAAACAAAAAGGATAGAAAAGTGAGGGAGAAAAAGTCCGGTTCGGGTGAAACGGTGCATTTTTGCTCCCCGTTTTGGACTGTTTTTGTCTTTATTATTGTTATTATTATTGCTATTTATGTCTTCCCCTTCCACGTGTGATGTCATGTGGGAGCCATGTATTTTGGTTATGGAATGTGAGCCCCCCAGTGTGTGTCGTTCAGGTGCCGAGGCCTCCTCACCTTCTGCGCTGCCTTGGAGGGGCCCTTGTTCTTACTTCCTTTGGGGCGGCCCCGTGGTCGCTTGGGGACAGGCTCTCCACTGGGCTCCTGAAAGGGAGGGGGGGGGGAGGGGGGGTCGGACATGAACACGGGTGTAGCAAACAAAAGTTTGAACCCCTTCCCTTCCGCCCCCTTTAAGTCTGATTCTGCACTTTCACACAATTTGCAGTAAATATTTGTATCACCCTGATAACCTGAAGTAGCCCTGCAGCCTGGGGTGTCAGTGGGACGTTTTGAGGGGGGGGGGGGGGACTCACTAATGAATCACATCTTACAAACACGTCCACATTCTCTGATTCATCCATACATGTCTTTTTACTCATGCTGCTTGTCAATGAAACATCAAGGTGTGTGTCTGTGTGTGTGTGTGTGTGTGCGTCAAATTAGCAGTCACATTACAGACAGAACAGACAGTGTGTGCTCCACAAAAGCAGTAAGGTGCAGGGGGGGGGGGGGGGTAGCTGCGGCTGATTGCACGCCCCGCTTCAGAGCCGACAGCAATCAAGTTACAAATGCAGCTCGTTTAAAGACAGAATACTTCGCTTGTTGTGCAGCAGCCCCCCCCCCCCCCCCCCCCCCCCCCCCCCCTCCCTCCATTGCTGAAGTTTCACGCAAGCTCAACTTCTAGCCTTCTAGCCTATAGGCCGGACCACATCTCGGTCACACAATGTGCAGACCCGGGACACTAACTCAAGACTTACTTTCTGGGGCTTCCTCGGTCTCCCTGGCCTCCTCTTCTGGGGCTCCGCGGCCCCCGCGGGCTCCTGGGAGCCGGAGCTCTCCCCGGCCTCGTCCCCGCGTCCGCTCATGGTCGCTCCGGCGCGGCGGCTCCTCCGTTCTCCCGGCGACCAGAAAAGACTTCAGGAAGAAAAACTGAGAAAGGCAGAAAGAAAAAGGGGAGGGGGGGGGGGAGCCCGGGTTCAGTGGCACTGCAGCCGGTCCGCCGTCCACTTGTAGGTCGCCCACACAAGCCAGCCAGCAGCCGAAAGGTTTGGCTCAGCGAGCGCATAAGAAGGCAAAAGGACACCGGGGACGGCGGAGTCCGAGACGCCGAGCGGGCTCCGACTCGAACTGGGCTACGACGCACACCGCGCGGCACCGGGGCAGGACCACGCAGCAGCGGCACGGCTCGGCTGGAAAAGTGCGGGCATAATAACCGCGTCCGCGGCCCCACTGCAGGCTCCACTCAACGAGGATGGGTTTCAACAAAAAAAAGAAAAAGAAGAGGAAGAAAGAAAGAAATCACCTCTCCCGTGGGTGGATAACACGGGGAGGAGGAGGAGGAGGAGGAGGGGGGGAGGAGGAGGAGGAGGCGGGGGGGGGGGGGGGGGGGGGGGCGTTCTGGACGGCAGCCAGAGAAAGCAGAGAGGAAGACGGAATTCTGGCCGCGGGCCAGGCCGGCCGGCCGCGTTTATGAATTAAATTCACATTTTCACACAGAGCTTCATCGGAGCCTCCTGCTCCGCGGAACAGGACGCAGCCCCGCGCTGGCGCCGGTGCCGGGGATACGGGGCATCACCTCCCCCGCTGGAGCTGCCGGGGGTGAAGCCACTCACCAGTGAGGCTTTTTATTCAAAAACAAAACAAAACAAAACAAAACAAAAAAACAAACAAGACGTATCCCTCGTGGAAAGAATAATAATAATAATAATAATAATAATAATAATAATAATAATAATAATGAAAAAGAGTGATCAAGTGCAATTTAAATGTGCATTTTAAAATGTCCGGGCCAAGAGTGCTGTTTCAGAATCTGCCCCCCCCCCCCCTACCGTAGTTCATCAGAACACACGTGCACACAGTTCGCCTGTGAACGGGGGCCATACATGATGTTCTAGGAACAACAGCCACACACTCAAACACGGAGGATTTTCAAAGTAAAGTACCCCCCGAGCGAGGAACTTGGCTCCAGTGTCTATACCCGGCAAACATCTCTGAAACATTCCCCGCATTCTATTCTGTTAATATTTCTGTAACCCACCCCCACCCCCCACCCCCCTCTTACCCCGCCATGCAAAGTTTGGGAAATGTGCATAAAAGCCATGCACAGGACGCGTGTAGCTGTGTTCCTCCTTGGCGGAATGGTGCAGCCATAAAAAGAAGGAGAGGGGGGGGGGGGGGGGGGAGTGCGGGGCTTTGAAGCGCTCCGCTGTGGACGTGGAGCCGAGATCAATTACACAAGAACAACAGACGCGAAGAATAAAGTGCCTTACGTGGAGGACCTTTCCCACGGTCCCGGAGCCCGCTCTCCGCGCTCCCTGTGCGCGCAACACACCGGCCGGGCTGGGCCGCGGGAGTACGGCTCAATGCTGAGGTGTGTGTGTGTGTGTGTGTGTGTGTGTGTGTGAAAATGATCACCGAAATGTGCATGTGCTGTGCAACACGCTTCCAAAAGTGCATAACTTCATCCCACAGGGACAGTGGATTTATTGAGTGTGTGTGTGTGTGTGTGTGTGTGTGTGTGTGTGGGGGGGGGGGGGTTGATTTGTATCTGGCTTTCACTTCATTCATAAAAAAAAAAAACCAGCCCTCAGACCCCCAAAGAAGGGGTTTCTGTACAGACCCCTCCCCTTCAGACAGAGCGGCGTCAGCATCGAACCAATACAATCAATGGCTGCACAGATCCATTACCAAAAAGGGTGTGTGTGTGCGTGCGTGTGTGAGCGTGTGTGTGTGTGTGTGTGAGCCGGCTGAGGCACAATGAAACGAGGAAATAAATATCTATACATATAGATACATGAGTGTGTTATTGCACTGGAATAGAGAGCTGTGTGTGTGTGTGTGTGTGTGTGGGGGGGGGGGGGGTGAATATTCATTTCAGCTGTGGGGACACACAAAGGACTGTCCTTATACTGCTTAAGCCAGTGACCTTTCACCTTCTTTGGCTGAAGTGCCCCCTCCCCCCGCCAAAGAAATACATCAGAATGATCATTATAACATAACAACATTTTTAATCATTTGTTTTTTTAATGATTGTTCTTAATCTTGTTCATGTCAAATCAAATAAATAAGTAAATAGATTAAACGTCATTGTTTACAGTGACAGTTCTTCCCTCTGCAGAGACTGTAAGGTTTTACAATTTTAAAGACACCATGTTTTGTTTTTATCATTTTATACACATTTTGGCCAAATTCGGATTGACATGTTTGGCATCGTTGCAGGTTTTAGACCTCCAAGACCACGGAAAAATACATATATCCGTGGGTTTAACTGCACAACGTGAATCTGTAATCTTAGATGTGAAGCCACCCGCGGGTACGGCAAAGTTAAAGAGGTCCATAACCGACCTGTTTGAAATATAGGCGTACATTCCTCTTCGAAAGCTAACGGCGCTGCTAAAACACCAACGTTAACACGCCCCTTTAGTCTTCTATTCAGCCGCAAAAACGCACAGGAGTGTTTCCTTAAAAGTGGGCAGAGTGAATATATTGTCAACAAATGTCGTGGGGAAAAAAAAAAACCTAAAGGAACAATGAAATGATCCTACAAACAGTAATTGTGCGTTTCTCTGCGCCACAGAGCTCCATTGTCGCCCAGAAACGATTAAAAACACATCAGCGGGCCACACTGTCGGTGACATGTTCCTTCATTACCATGAACACACACACACACACTGTAGTTTATTCTGACTCAACCCCACACGCACCGTCCCGCTGCCAGAAATACTCAATAGAGCACCAAATGTGGATTAATCCACCGCTGAAAATAGTCCCCGATAAAAAGCTCTTCCATTTCCTCCTGTTTTAGGAAATTACTGAGCCTTCTTACTATTTGTGCTGTTTTTAAACGCGTACGTCTCCGGTAGGAACCAAACGGGCTTGGAGCTGAGTCAGAAAGCAGTGAGAGGCGGACTTAACAGATTGTCCGTTTTGGTCTTTTCACGGAGTTTGTCGACTATAAGAAAAATATAGAATCACAATGCCAGATTTATCCTTTAATCTCAGAATAACATAATCTGATGTAGCTGCCTTCGGATTAACAGTTTGTACATGATGTTTGCATCAATTCAAATACAGAGTACATATTCCTCTTTAAGAGCTAATGCTAGCGCATCCTCGGCCCGTTTCTCTGTTGTTGCCTCTGTCGCCACCCGAAGTCAGTTTTAACCGTTTCCCCTCCAAACATGCTCCTGCCAGCCTCAGTCAAAGCAGCAGCAACACATGCGATGCATTTACGGCGCACGGCGCTGAGAGGCCCCCCCCCGCCAAACACTTCAGTTCGCTTCTTAAGGACTTCTATTTCTATCTACTCTCGGATTACATTACCCCCCCCCCCCCCCCCCCCCCCGACACATTTTCAGGGCATCACACCACAATCCTTGGTCCTTAAACCAATTCAACATAGCGCAGACACAGGTTTCTCTGTCCTCGTGCCCTCCTCTTCCCCGGACGACATTTAGCCCCTGCAGCCGGCTCTCAGCTCAGTTCATGTGTGAGGTTAATATAGTGAGAATAGTGTGTGTGTGTGTGTGTTTGGGGGCATGTATGTCAGAGGTGACCATAAGCATGGAAAGTTAGAGCCCAAACACAGGGTGAGGATGCCCTCACTCAGGGTACTCAAGAGAACCTGTTGAGCACACACCTCCCCAAAGGGAACGTTTCGTCACCTCAGATCCGGGTCCTCCAGGTGCCACACCGTGTTACATGAGATCCTTCGACACTCAGGTGACCCAGGCGCGTCTGATAGCCATTAGCCACAGTCGACGTGACGGTATGTACCGTCAAAGTGTCCCTGAGCAAGACACCGACACCTAAGTTGCTCTCGAGGGAGGCCAGCACCTTGCACGGCAGCTCGGTCGGTCGCCATCGGTTTTCTTAGGTTTATAATAAGGCTTTATAATAAATAGATAAAGATATACACTTCTAAACTAACCCTTAAATTTAGTTGTCTTTCTTCACAGAAATTCATTAAATGCTTGTATATTATATTTTATATATATATATATATATATATATATATATATATATATATAGAAAAGTGAGCCCTGTGTTTTCTGTCACAAAGTGGTGCGTTTACTTCCTGTGGCAGAGAGAAGGTCAGAGGAAGCCAGTAGCAAAACAAGACAAACAAACAAAAAAAAGTCGTCACCTCCTTATTTTACGGTCAGTTATAAACATGACATTTCAAATAGGCAGTGAGCCGGACTTATTCTTTCGTTTCACAGTAAGACCCAGCTCTCTCTCTCTCTCTCTCTCTCTCTCTCCTCAGCGGGGGTCACTGCTGGCGGGGAGAAGGCTCCATCTGCTGGTTTCCAGGCTCCCGGAGCATCTCAAAGATCCCCCACCACCATGAACGTTACGTCTCAGCAACTCGTGCAGTGCTGCAGCTTTGCATTTTATACATGCTATATAAACCTTCTATTCCTTTTTTTCATTCTTTTGTACATTTTCTTGTATTTGAACGTTATATATTATATATACACATTACTGGGTATTGTTTTAATGTAAACCTAAGTTTAACTCTTTCAGTTTACTCGTAATGAAATATGCTATACTACTAAATGGGCCTTGCCTTACATTCTAAAAACTGTGTATAGTATTAGTGTATAACAGTGGCGGTCAACTTGCAGCCCGTGGGCCAAATTCGGTTTATACCAATTAGTAAATGTTCAATAACGTCCCTCGGCTGTTACTTGGGAAGTTGCATATTAGCCCATCAGCGATCTGCGCAGAAGCGGCGACACTTGGTTTCAAAAAGTTCACCTGACACTTCGCGGGGCACGTGGGAGAGGTCTGCCAGAAAGCCTTTCTGACAGAAAGGTGGGACTTTCTCCCAGGAGGCCGCGCTGCCCGTGTTCCCCGTGCGGAACCAAAAGTCAGCGTCGACTCATTATTTGAACCCAAACCGCCATCTTGCCTTATACCT
Organism: Enoplosus armatus; assembly: GCF_043641665.1. Lineage (NCBI taxonomy): Eukaryota > Metazoa > Chordata > Actinopteri > Centrarchiformes > Enoplosidae > Enoplosus > Enoplosus armatus. The sequence continues at coordinate 16,038,287 of NC_092201.1, read as the reverse complement.
AGATCTAATCCCTAAATCAAAACCAAACTTGCGACCGCCTCACGACGTTAACCCAACGTGCTGGAAAGGCTTTCTGGCAGAAAGGCCTCGGGTCAGCAAGTGGAACCCCCTGGAACCTGGACGGAACCTGCCGCAACACACCGAGTTGACCAATCAAACACATGCCAGCACACACATCCCGGGGGGGGGATCGCTTTCCACCGTGAAAAGTGTAATTCTACCGTTTACCTCACTGTTGCAACGAAATGAATGCGGAATGCCCGTCTGTGGACTGGGGAGTGTTTGCAGCATGCTGAAATGGAGTCCAGCCCACCCCCTGAATCAGTGAAGGTGTCGTAAAAGAAAGGTTGACACACAATGGACCCAAAGAGACATAGCCCACCCTAATAACATTCCATATTAAATCTGCCCACTTTCAGATTTCATTTGCAGTGAATTGAATATTTGTATATGCAATCTGTTCAGTGATCCAGACCTTCTTTTCTGTCCTCCTTTCTTCCATCCGCCAGAAACCGCATTTATTACACTTTTTTTTGGTCTTTAATGGGGGACGGATACCTAAAACAGGCAGGACACGTTGTTTATACATCGTGTGGGACACACAGAAGTGACAGCAGCAGCTGCTGGTCGAGTTGCTTGGACAAAATTCACTTCAAAGCCGACAGGCTAGGTGTCTGTTTTGTTCACATGCTCCAGGCCTGTCTCAACCAGCGGATGTTTACGTTGTCACTAATCCACATTAAGAGTGTTCAGGTCATTGGTATCACTTTGGAACAACTCCTCCACACACACACACACACACACACACGCAGTATATTACTATACTCACCAACTACATGAATTCCCCAAACCACAACCTTAAGCATCCAGCCATCCTTATGGAGCCATACCATAATAAATAACTGTGGATATATACCCCCCCCCCCCTCAATGCTGCTACATATTATTATAATATTTACTGCTAGCTATAGGTCAATCCTTAGCCATCAAAAAAATGATTAAAAAGGTCTTTTAAGCTGAAAACGGGGAGCCCACAAGTGGCTTTTCAAAAAAGAGCCTTTTTATACAAGCAAATATTAAAGAAGCGACGTACAAGTTGAGCTCAAAAAGAGGTCAAAATCAGGCCGTGACGACTTAACATCATCTGAACAGAACTGAGCAGACTAAACCGGTTCAACAAAGACCTAAATTGGACTATCAGTTTAGATATTTTAACATTTTAAACAAAACAAAAGCACCCAAAAAAATATATATATACTCAGAGAAATAAACGAAATCTCGAGACTCTAGAAACTAGAAATCTCAATCCCCAAATGTATCCCAAAAAATATCCCAGGCGCCACTGCTCACCATAGCAGAGTTCCATTTTCTGGGAATACGTGTCTCAGGCAGTGCATGTAGGACGTAGGACGAGTTTCCATATGGAAACACCTCAATTGGCAAGAGGAAGCCAGTTTGTTTTCTTCTTCGCTGGTCTTATTTTGGCGGGGTCCGCAGCAGCGGCACGCAGTAAACCACGGGCGTGTGAAATGTTTTCCGGACAGGGTGAGACGCTCCCGTCGTGCTCGCACACAAGTGTCCTCTCTCGCGGCTTATCATAAACCTTCATAAACATTCTGCGGGCAGACAGAGGCCGCTCTGTCCTTCAGTTAAGCCTCCTTCATTTCCCCTCTCGCACTGAATTGTCCAACGAGAGCCTGAGGACTTGTCGCACACTTCCTGACCACCCCGAAAACCTACAGGCCTGCCCTGTGTGACCCACAGAGAAACATACACCTCCACTTATCCAGACCCTCCTGGGGGAAAAAAAAAATCTGCCTTCAGGACTCCTAAGTTGTTAAGAGAGATCCAGGGTCCTCAAGTCTGAGCTCACAATCAGTCAAGAATACAGTAATAATGACCAATAATAACTCCGGTGTTGGCAGTTTGCACAAGACGGTCTACTTTAACTCAATTAATTCAAGAATTTAATCGTTTTTTCAAATCAACTCAATTGATTTAACTAAAATTAAAGATTTAGTTAAATTCTAAATCCAATCTGGTTGTTGATTGGTTAGGGAAGATGTCCTCCGTTGGACCGTCATTTCACATGTTTTGGCACAATGACATGTTCAATCACTTCACACAGACTGCCCTTCTCCCTCTTGCCTGCAGGCGTCGCTGTTGAAGCATTTGAATGAGAACTTATCCCAATAAATGGCACTGAGATCCGGTAATGGTTCATTTCAAACCAATTACGGTTTCGTTTCTCCCTCTTGCCTCCCACAAATAGGAGGAGGAACAACCTCCTCTGTATCTTCCATACATCCGGAGCGTCGCAGGTTCATAATTGATTTTTATTTCATTGCAAGATTGTGAACAAAAGCTGATGTAAAGAACTAAAAAAGGGAACACGTGCGAGAAGTGACCACAGTGCTTTATTAGTCCGCGAAAAAGATGCCATCACACAGGCAGCTTCATTAAATCAACCCCTCTGTATCAAATATCACTTCAAAAATATACTCTAATAAAATATATTTGAGTCAGAATACGTGTGTGTGTGTGTGCACTTCACACCAAATGCTACTACCCAGACCTGGGAAATTAAAGGGAATTGAGGGGAAGTTATGGTATTTGTCAACATGGGTGCTACATTTTTGGCCATAGTCCTTCCTGATCCCCCTTTTCAAAAAAAAAAAAGAAGAAAATCCCTACAAATACAATGTTTTCATGACCGACCGTCGTAACGGAGAGACATCGGAGAATACGACACCCAGGCTGACAAATACTCGACTTCCCTTTAAGGCAATCAGCTGATGCAGTGTGTTTTGCTTTGACGGTGGCTACAAAACGGCTGTTTTGGAAGCGTGCACTTTCCCAAGTGATTGGATTATGCATCAGGAAAGCGTTTCTCTCCGTGCCTGGGCACCTCCCTTCCTTTTGCAATGCTACTCTATCTTTACATCGTGAATCAGAAACACACCACCACAAACTGCGTGTATATATGGGAACTGTCGGGCTCCCTGCACAGGCGCGGCCGCCAGCCTGCCGTGGTCCCTGGATCCGTCTTTTCAGAGCTCCGTCTTCCCGCCAGTCGCTGAGCTGCCGGCGGCTCCGCCCTCCGCCGCGGGGCTGGACTCGGAGCCGGACGCCTCTTCGGGCTGGAAAGCCAATGAGGCGGAGTTAATGCAGTAGCGTTTTCCCGTGGGTCTTGGTCCGTCGTCAAACAGGTGTCCCAGGTGAGCTCCACACTGAAACACCAAAGGCAACGGTTGCAAACTGTGATGACTCTGCCCCTGAGACACGCAGGAAAAGTACAGCTACAACATGTCAAACTGTTAGCGTAGCGCACCTGGCTGCAGGTGGTCTCCACTCTGTGCATCCCGTAGGAGAAATCATCGGTCTGAACGATGGAGTCCTCTTTCACGAGGTCGAAGAAGGACGGCCAACCTGAGGACATGGTATCGTATCGGGGGGGGGAATCGGCGTTAGCACACAGATCTGTCTCCGCACTCTCCCGACCAATCACGGTCGGCGTGAGGACCACAGTTTACATTCAGTACATTCAGAAAAGAAGGATTTCAGGCTTCAGAGATGTGACGTGCTCGGGTATAAAATACACCCACACTGGACGAAAGGGGGTCCGACTCACCTGATCCTGAGTCAAATTTAGTGTTCGAGCTGTAAAAAGGAAACAAAAACAAGTCAATTAGAAAGACATTGTTAATTACATGTTTTTTTTTTTTAAATTGTATATTTATATTGTATAAATACTCCTCGTATTATGGCTCCCAACATCTGGCAAAAAACTTTTCATGTCAGTCATGTTTCCATCACTTTCGGGGACACAGCTTACCCTAACTTCAACCTAAACCTAACCTTAACCTAACCTTAACCTTACCCTAACTTCAACCTAAACCTAACCTTAACCTTACCCTAACCTTAACCTAAACCTAACCTTAGTCTTCACCCTAAAATGTTATTATTTACATTATGGGGACGTGTATTTTGTCCCCATAAGGACGGCAAGTCCCCACAATGTGACTGTGTAAACAGATTTATGTCCTCACTACATTCGCAATACCCGTCCCCACACACACACACACACACACACACACCACAACAGTGGGGTTCTGCAGTTGTCCACACACAGAAGAAATAGAGCAGCTCTTACTTGAACAGCGGGGCCCCGCAGACAACGCAAGTGTAGGTCCCGTCATCTTTCTGGTATGTGAACTCTCCAGCGAAGGCACTGAGGAAAGACGGCTGCATTAGTAAAAACCGATGAACAGATGAGTGAAAGAAAAAGGACATGACAAATAAGAATACTCAACTAAAAGGAATTTGGAATGAAGGCTACAGATTGGAATCGCTGGCCGCCATCTTGCTGAGGTCAAAGTATGTAAACGGACTACAACGCGTGACCCCAGTGACGCGAGAGGGCAGGAAACGGTCGGGCCCGTCAGATCCCGCCCTACATGCATGACGCATTCAGGAGCACGTTCCGGGACGCCACAGCGACGACTGCCAACTGTACCCGAAAAGCTACGGTTAAACCGCTCCACAACCAGAAACCCACGGCTTACCAGGGCCATCCGGGACGCCATAAAACACACGCAGCGCAGCCTATAAGTCAGGGCTGCAGTCTGGCAACATGGACAAGCATATAGCAGCAGCCTATAATGTAAGAAGAGCAGTAAAGGAGGCAAAAAGGGACTACAGGAAGACAGTGGAACTACAATTCTAGGAGGGCAATCCCATTGGTTGAATTTCTGAGAATAAGGAACTTGAGATAATGGAACGTACCTTGAAAATATGGAATGTGGAAAGAGACTGTAGAGAACGGGATGCAATTTGAGAATATGGAACATAAATTGAGAACAGGGATGGAGCTCGACAGCACGGAATGGATTCCCGAGGAATGAAATTTGCCCAAAACGCATACGAAATCTGACCTGCAGCCTGTAAAATTTAAGGGCAAAAACAATTGGACTTTGAGGACGATCGGAGGCATGGCGGACAGCAGGTGGCTCCAGCAGCTCGCCCTACCTCTCAGTTCCTCTCTCCTGGGTGACATGGTACTGCGTCGGCGTGAGGCGTTTCCTCAGCTCCTCCTGAGAGAAGCTCACCGGCCACGTCTTCTTAGTCCTACGCGCTCCTGAGTGGCAAAAAACAAACAAAATATATATATATATTAACTAGGCAGGTCTTCCGATAGCGCCGGGAAGGCAAAGCATCATCATTAAACACTATTACACTATCCCTGAAGTCCAGCTATTCTTCTACAAATAAAAATGCACACACACATGCTCGGACAGAAACTTACAGACAAAAGCTTGCAGATATAAGAATGAGAAATACACGGTGCTTTCATTTAGACTTAAAGATGGCGGCGCACAAATGTTGGACATTAGTAAACGCACAGGGCACGCACATTTTTATTCAATGGTGTTTACTCGCGGAATGAAAAAAAAAAAAAGGTTGTCGCGACGTCACGAATGGTTTTGGAGCGCAGATTCAGACTTTTAAAATCGTATCCACCGAAAGGCTCGTTGGAAAGAGCCCCGCACACACTGGTATACTACATGGATTTATTTTTGCCCGGGTCGGGTCTAACCCTTTGCAAAGCGGCGGCAATAATAATGCAGGTATTGGTGCATGCAGTGCATACTGGTAGTATAGTTATAGCAATTTCCAATTTTTAACATCTTCTGGATGCAGCCTGCTGAGGTATTTAATTCTTTTTTTTTTCCCCACAGGGAACAATCTTATCCATAAATCTTACATGTGACACAATATGTAAACTAACTAATTTTGGCGGCGATATGCGACGTTCATTCACAGATACAGAGCTCTTTTCAGTGATAAAATACCAAATCTGTGTTCCAAAACCATTTCTGGACCCTATGACCACAGAGCCATGTCTCATTTGCGATTGTGGATTTTGGCAGCGATACGCCAATAATGGAGGGGGGGGGGGCTTTTATGAAAGCCGATGTTTCCCCTGGGCGCGTTTGGTTTGTCGCTGCCAACCGTTCAGGATAAACCCGGATAGTGATAAGTTGTTCGGGGCCTTGCGTTTTGTTTTTTGTTTGTTTTTTCGGACCCAATAAGTGGATCTCTTGAAGCCATTCAGTATCAACTCCTGAACGTCTCGCTGTGACACACACACACAAAAAAAAGAAACCTGTGAGCAACAAAACCCTTCAACATTCAGTGTGCATTTCTTAAAAACCAAAACCAATATCGGTGCATGCAAGCTGCCAGGAAGCCGAGCGGTGAATCAGTCTGATCATTCCGTTAGCGCAGCAGCAGCAGCAGCAGCAGCACGTGAGTAGAGCGACAGACCCAACTGACGCCGAACTCAAGCGAGATATGAACCATTTAAAAAATAAATAAATACATTTTAAAAAGTACCCAGCGGATTCTCTGACAAATAATGGCACTGATGTTTGTATCTCAGACCAGCAGGCCATGTGATGCACGTTTCAGCCGACTGCAGCAGGTGTAGACAAGTCGGTTTCAAAAAAAGTGGGGGCCTTTTTTCTATTTTACACTGAAAGAAATTCCACACCCGGAAGGCACCTTCAGCCTCTTCAGGTCTTGAATATCTGGAACCTCATTTTCACGTCTGATAACGCGCACACAAGCACAAATGTTGGCCTTGATTACAATGGCCCCAGTAATCAGTAGAAACATGCAGATTTTTAGTGTCTTTTTTTTTTTCCTATTCGTTTCTGTACAGTTTGAAAAAAAAAAAAAAAATCCATCAGCATACTTGATGCTCACTGTGATGTGATCATACAACAGATATAGGCATATAATTATGGAAGATTGAAAATGCCTATTTTGGCTAAATTAAAAACAAATCAAACTAAGAAATAAAGTGAGAGACAATACACTTTGTTCTATGTATTTGCTCGTATGCACTTCATATCATAATCAAATGAAAAACATATATTCATGGGACTTTAATTCAGCTATTATCAGCTATGTTAGTCCTACATTATCTACTTTAAAAGCAGTGCCGTTAACGTGGGACTTGAATTGTAGCTAAACATAACATAACTGCTGATATGCTGTATATATACTGAATAGCGTGTGGCTTAAAGTGTAAACGAGCAACATATTCATATTTCACAATAAAATGAAGAGTTGTGATGCCCGCCAATTGTTTTTTTTTTTTTATTAAGTTTTTATTTTATTTCCAAAATGTAAACAAAATAAGCAGCCCTTTTAATATGAGAAAATATTATATTAGTAATATTATTGTTACGATCTATATAAGATAAAGTATTTTGGTATGAAAAGACGCATTTAAAAAAAAAAATATTCAATCAAATATCCTGTATCATAACTACGTCTGACATTTGTAACAAACTAAACTGCTTGAGAATAGGTTACCAACTAATGCGGTATCTACGTGTATATATCTATATCTATGGGGGGGGGGTTAAATTTTTTAATCAAATCACTACACAGACAACGAAGTGAAGTGGTGTAATGCATTTCAGTGTTTGTCCAGCGGAGGGCAGCACACGCCTGCCAATACTAAACGCACAGCCCTCATCAGTCTCATTCGCTTTCATAGGAAATAGTGCAAAACAAATCAACTGTCCAATCACAACTCTAAGAAAATTACTGCAAGAAGGGACCTCATTATCAACACTTACCAAGAATTCAGCCAAGACGCTCCCTTTAAGTATCTGTGCAGCACGACGACAAGAGGCTAGATAACGGGGCCCCATTGAGATGTGTTTTTCCCTTAACGATGACATTGTTAAAATAAAACTGACGAGGTGAGGTAATGTCTGATCCAAGAATTCTAAGAATCTGACCAAGCATTCAGTGCCATAATTGCAGTAGCTGGACGTTTTTTGATACTCACTGCTTACAAGTACAAATCACTTTTTCATTAAAAAAGGTATTGAGGTCCAATAACCAGCCCAGTTCAGATTCGGTCCAATTTGGGAGCTCCCGAGCATCGTTCACTGCAAATGTTTCGATCGCCTGAGAGGACCGATCAAATTTAAGAAATGAGCGGAAAGCAGCTCACATCATTCTAAACACACACACACACACACACACACACACACAGTCTGGGACAATAAAGACATGCTGACACACCAGCCAGGTGTTAAGGCTTTAAGAGAGGTAGAGCACAGCAGGCACACAGCACCCAGTCAGTGGACCTGAGGGAAGACTGCAGGACCTCAGAGCTACAGGCTGGCTCTTGGTTATTAGGTGCAGCAGATTGAAGCCCGACATGGCGGCTGGAGTTTACCAACCAAACACCCCCCACCCCTCAGCGGGGCTACAACTGGAGGACTGGGCTGGATGAGAGGGGAGCAGACAGAGGGAGAAAACAACACGGATCAAGGTACTGAGCAGCATTAGAGACGAGATGTGGAATGAAAGCGCCGGTCATGGCGATCCCCCTGTTCATGCAGAGTTTGAGAGACAATGGTTAACAGGCAAGAGGAACATGGGGACACACACACACACCTGGAAAAACAAAAAGAACATGAATACCGTAACCTAATTTACAATCCACATATCGGCTGTATTGGAAACCGCCTACTACACTGGCAGTATGTACTGATTTGGCCAAAACGTAGCATGTTCCAAAACCGGGAAACCGGCTCAGCCTGGCGGGGCATACCGCAGAACGAATCAACTTGACAGTTTCATACTGCAGTATTGTAGTTCACAACCGCATACTGCATTTGTCGGCAGCATGTAGCAGGTGGTTCCGAACACAGCCATCCAGTGTAGTTTATGCACTTTCAGGTGGTCACGGCATTTATAAAATGCTGATTCAAATTACTCACAATTTTAAATTCAATAAAACCTGTACTCAGAAAGTCAAATCCAATTCATCTCCCCGACAAGAAGGCACACAGACAAAGCCAACCAACTAATAACACCAGTGTTATTAGTTTGAATGCTGAAAATATGGATTTCCCATTGGTTCATGAGTTCGAATAAATCGGTCCATAATGGTGCTTCGCCCCAAACTGCAGTTTCAACCGGAAATACTTTTGTGCAAACAAGATAGTCCCTTTGGTGATAACAAAGAGGATTTCATTTCAACAGAAAGAAACATAAAATTATTATTATTATTACTATTAGTAGTAGCAGTATTAAACAGAATATTGGAATTTTACATTGACAGACATAGAGACAAGTGAAGAGAATAGGTTTTCTTTGCAATATAGATACAGATGCAACCGGCTAACCAAGCTAGTTAGCGTTAGCCGATAGCTTTGCGCTTGCTATGCTAACGGTACCAGGACCCGCCGGGCTGTTCACCTGGGCTAACCTACGGACTGTGCCTTGTTGTAATGGTAGCTGTGCAGTCTTCTTCTGCAGGGCGTGGCCAGGAGCCAGGCGCAGCCGGGTTGCTGGTATAGGTGGGCCCGCGTAGTGTCCTCGGGTTCTCAGTCAGACCCACCCCTCGCATTGGTCTCAAATGTTATTTATTTATTTTCCCAATCAGTAAGCCTCTTATACATACACTGACGTTTCGGGCACGGCGCCCTTCTTCAGCATGTATTCTGAAACAAATCAGGTAAGCAGACTTCGGGTCTGGAAAGGTTATGGACCCCCCCCCTATTGGGATGTACTTGTTGTGCTGGTTGCGGTCCGAAATGTTCCCGTGGCAACAATAAAAAGTCAAATTGGAGCGCTGTCCTAGTTTTTCTTTTTCATTTTTTTCCAACGTCCAGTTCTTATACATACTACAAATCTGTTCAGTCTGGGTGAAGAAGCAAGGTGACGACTGATGTTTTCCGCGTATGCCATCTTTTTTTTTTTTTTTAAATGTGCACCACCTCCTCAAACAAAGAATGATCACGATCACAGCCGATGGACGAAAACATGCAAAAACACAGGCGAGTTCCTCCAGTAAGCACTACAGTCTATACATGGCCCTGTCGCATCTGCACACCTAAACACTAAAGCTGACAGGTTACTCTACCTAGAAGAGCAGCCGGCAGCGCAGGGCTGCGGCCCTGCACGAGGGCATGATGCAGGGCCACGAAGAGCGCGCGTCTGAGGAGGACAGCCATGAGACACACAGTCACACTGAAGAAAGAGAGAGAGAAAGAGAGAGAGAGAGAGACTGTGATTGTAATAATAACGGCTAGCTCGGCTTGTAGCTCATCCTTCTTCTCGTCAAAGTGTTGCAGCAGCTCTTGATGGCGCAGCGCACTCAAGGTACCAAACTAGCTCTCCGAATCCCTCGCCATCATTATTATTAGAGCTTGATGAGTCGGGGAGGGACTTAAAAGTCTGCTGTGCAAAGAGGCCTATTCCGTGTCGCAGAGATTTCACATTGGTTAAAAAAAAAAAGAGAAAAAAAAGAGGCAGCAAGCATTAGTGGTGTGCAAACCGTCTACCTGTGGAAGCTGCACATCAGAACAAATGAGACCAACAACAATCATAATAATAATAATAATAATTGAGTTCACTTCCTTCATTTAGCGCTGATAAGCATTTCAAAGTTGCACCCCTACTGTTCGTACTCTCATCAACACGACATAAAAGAATTGCATTTATTACCTCACAAAAACATTTGCAAAGCCCATTTCAGTTATTTAAAACCTGCACTAGTTTTCTTATATTATTATAGGCTAGACACATTAGGCTTACACCGTGTGGATGCAGTGCGAGGACCTGCTCGTTAAAACTCACACAGCCACTAGATGGAGGTGTTGTGTAATGTTTTTTTTTGTTTGTTTTTTTTTATAAATAGTTTTATAATGATGGAGATCAATATGATCAACTTTCTATTACATTATTTTTTTTTTATTTTACCCCCCCCCCCCCTCACGTGAATATACCAAAGGCTGTATTCTTAACCGCCTGCTACATACTACAGACAAACGTCACGTCACGTCACAGTACGCAGTATGAAACTGTCAAATCGAGTTGGAAGAAGAGAATACAACAAAATGAACTAAACTTTTTTTTGTTTGTTTTTAGCCATCTTCTTTTTTATACGCGCTTATTTCTCCCCTCAAATGTGTTCGGAGACAGATTTTGGCGGACCGCTGAGGTGAAATAAGTTAAAAGTTTACGTAACTTTAATGGCTAACCACCAACCACCGCCTGCGCTTTGCATTGTGGGAAACGGTAAGCGAGGTAGACCGGTCCGGTGCGTGCCGGAGATGTTTTCCGAGTCAGCACGACATCCGGGTGTTTTGGACTCACAGCATACAACATGCAACGTTTCGGTACGCACTGCTAGTGTAGCAGGCGGTTTCCAATACAGCCAAAATATTAGCTTCCTGACGTCAACACTTAAGATGGAGTACAAGGTATAGCCGAGGTTAAGAAAACCACGAAATGGGCGTCCTTTTCGCAACTCTTTACTCCCGCAACAGCGTAATTGCTTAACCCGGCTCGCCCATCACCAGCCACGCCATGTTGAAGCACAGGAAGTTGTTGTTAAGAAGTTAGCGTTTAGTCCACAAAATGCAAAAGACACTTCCATACCGGAGAAACGCAGCGGCAGGAGAGGCGCGACGGTGACGTGTTGCGTGTGGCGCCGGCGGGGATAGTCCAGTGTCGGCTCGGCACCCGAACTGGACCTAGAGCAGAGAAATACACACACACAGCCTTTAAAGGGTAACACGATCCGTACCGTTGACCGACCGACCGACTGTTTATGTGTGTGTGTGTGTGTGTGTACGGGCAGAATGACAGAGGACCCGCACATCTCCAAATATGGGCAGGACCCCGCTCCGTTTCCGTTTCGCCGTTCGATGAGCCCCGTCACGATGAGCATGATGCAACCGGACTACAACCGTGCCAGCCTACGCTTATTTAATTTAATTTAATTTAATTTAATTTAATTTAAACTTTTCTTCAACGCGAATAAAATACATAAACAGACGCTGATTCTATATAGTATCTAGAAACATGGGTGTAACACTGTTTTTTTTGTGTGTGTGTGTGTGTGTGTGGGGGGGGGGGGGCTTTATTAGTTTATTATTAGTTTAATCATCCTGTGCATCCGTGACAGCTGTCTTACTCTCTTACCCATAATCCCACTGGACATCACATGCTGTGGTAATTAATTAGGGATGCATTTTTGAAGAATAGTGACAGGTCAATCCGTGACGCGACGTTTCATGAATAATAATAGTTCGCTCACAACATAATAGCCTGAGAGATGAAAGTAGCTTCACCCAGACCAGTGTAAATGAATGGGTTAGCTTTAGCTTTAGCCAACGACAGAAACGCACAACACAGTTTAAAAACTCCTAATAAACCTTTAATTTGAGCTGTTTGTACAATTGACAAATTACATTAAAACATCTGTATATTTTTAAATGTCTGTAGTATTGTACACCCCCCCCCCCCCCCTCCCTCCCCACCCACCCACCCACCTTTCTGGCTAGCAGGTTAGGGATACTTGGTAACTCCAAACATACAACGCAATGCAAATAAAGCTGCATATAATAGTACATATTACAGTTATATCAATGTACAGTGTTTACATAAAGTACACCAGAGGAAAAGAATGCGTCCGCGAGGACACATTTTTACCAAAGAAAGAGAAGGAGAAAAAAAAACCAAAAACAAAACAAAAAGGTGGAGCACGGGCCTGGAGAAGTGCTGTCACGTCAAAACCAACATTTACATTCAGCCTCATTACAGTCGGCGTGGGCTGAGAAGCTGCAGGTGCACCATTCCCGCTGGAGACATACAAAAATAGATTGCAGCGATGCACCGTCGATTGGCTTATTTCTGAAAGTGTGTCACTTCATTTTGTCGCTTCGCACATCCTGACAATTGTTCGGAAGAGGACGTAAAGGCCGTTGAACCCGATGTCATGATGAAAATTAAAATACGACACGTCTGTAACAAGTCCAGTGACATTAAAATGGTACATCACCACGGCTGATTTAAAAAACAAAAAATAATAATAATAATAAATAGAGAGAAAGCATTTGGTTTAATATCAAAGGAAACTGCTACAAAATACCAAATTTGAAGATGTCAAAAAAAAAAAAAAAAAAAAAGAAATCTACCAAAACTACATCTATGACAGGCCATACTCACCCTTTAAACTGTTCCGACATTTCTTAAATCCAGGACATACTCCAGTAATGCAGTGCCAGTCTTAAAAAAGCACAAATTTAAGGCACAGTTGGGTTGTCTGCTGCAAACTGTCGCAGCAGGCGTTGAGCATTTGAAATGTGCATCATTTGTACAATTTCATACTGCAAAGACTGAAAACAACTTTCAATTCACTGCATAAAAATAATGAAGTCATGTCCGGCAACTCCTGGGGTTTTTGAGCGCGTTCTGAATACACAGGTGCTGTAAAAAATAATTTAAAAAACAAAACAAAAAAAACAATAACAAAAAAGCAATCAGGGATCCCTAAATTCAATATAGTCTCCTTAACAGGGGTTGGAATATTTGGAATTTTGTATTACACATAACTGTCAACGTCCTCAATGACATGAAGAGCGGTGGTGTCGTTACAAGAGGCTGACATGGTCAAACAGGACCGGTAGTGACAGAGTCAGGTTTCCATCATCACAGCAAACATCTCTGAGCACGGATTTTTAGAAGTGGACTTGAAACATCGCAAAGTCTGTGTGCTCCTTGGTGGCCGGGGGGGGGGGGGGGGTCTGTTGGTCATGTACACGGAGAGATGACAATACACACGCCACTCATTCAGAACAGGGTTCGGGAAACACAATTCACTGGCGGGGACGCACCCGCAGTGAAAATGACCCAACTTGAAAGAGGTAAATAACACAAATAATAAAGTAATAATAACGTGGGAATATATTGGGTTACATCTGGAGAAGAAAGCTTCAGGCGACACGCCCCGATTCTGTTATCCATCGCTCAAAAGCCCAGTTTGGGAGCGCTTGCCGGATGGCCATAACAAAAATCAAGGACAAAGGGGAAGAAAAGGCCATACATGGAATACATGGAGCAAACTACAAACACAGTGGCTGAGTCAACACCCTCACTCTTGCCCTGTTCTTATCAGCTGAACCCGTGTGTGTGTGTGTGTCGGTGCAGCCTCTTTGGGAGAGTTTGCCTCTGCTGTGGTAAGTGAGCACAGCAAGAAGAAGGTGAGCTCATGGTTTGCTTTTAATACAGAGGATGTCATAAAGCTTGCGCCACCGTTCACGTGTATTTACATCACGCCCCTGCCTCACTTGACTAAATAATAAGAATCAGAATAATAATAATAATAATAATAATAAGAGTACATCGAACATCTTCAGGAAATTAAAACACCCACGCTGTGGTACTGAAAGCTTACATAGACGCATACTCTGATACATGCAGCCATTTCCATACAGTGCCCAAATGAACTCCATCATGGCATCAGTTTGACTGTGGAAGAGAAGGAGGGAGAGTTGGAGTCCCTGCACACATCTTAAATACTCCCGAAGAACTTTGCTTCCTTGTTAAATCCATGACATTTCTAATACAAAGATTATAGAAAACAAACACTGCACCCCTAAACAGCGTCTCTTGCAAAGATCCTGTGTTGGGGAAAAAAAAAAAGAAAAAAGAAGAAAAACAAACAAAACAAAAACCTCTCCTGTGACACGGACTCGAGTCTTCCTCGTTATAAAGCAGTGAAGAAGGAGGAGCAGCAGCAGACTGGTGCCGTCATGCTGGGAGGGCACAGAGGAGAATGCTAAATTCGAACGCTAAATCTCATGAGAAGCCGGAGCAGTTGGCCGAGCCGCGGTGCTGCAGGCGGGTGTTCATGGCGCCCGTGGTGTTCAGGTGGAGACTGGAGGCCTTCAGGGGCGTGCTGCAGCCGTGGGCCTGTGGGAAGCGCTGGTGGTACCGGTCCAAGCGCAGGTACTTCACCGTCACCAGCTTACCTGTCAAGAGTGTAAACACAGCGAGGCTGTAAAGGCGGACTAGCGAGTCGATCATGAAGGCGCTGAACGTCTCATTTGGCCGCTTGTTAGCAACCGCCTTTTTAAATACACTGAAAAGCTTCAAAATTCACAAGTGGGGGTATCTACTGACGTGTTTTACGTTGGACAACAACACATTTAAATATCTTAAGCTTGTGTGTAACCACAGAGCTTATTTCAGGCATCTAACCAAAAACCCACTGACTTCCAGACGAGGGGACCAGAAGTGTAAAAAGTGCTAACTCGCTTCCGGGGTTTCAGGACTCGTTCCCGCAGCACTCTATTCCTCCCACGTACAAGTACTGTTATCTGCGCAGTGTTGGAGATGATGGGTATGTTAAAAATAACACGAGGAGCGGTGTAGGTGTGGGCGCATTGCTGCGAGGGAGAAGTTAAAATTACAATCCAGACAGTCCCGTTCTGACTGTTGTGCAGCCTCCAAAACGCTGCTCGCAACTCCTGGAGGAAGTATTCCAACTGGACTTCCTGGATCGTATCATCATCCTCTCACCCGCGCCCGCAGCAACGCGCCCACATCGACAGTCCCCTGGTTGTTTTGTTGCTGCTCTAAATGTAAGTGTCATTAAGTGTGTAATTTACCATCAAACCAGGAGCCATGAAGTGCCTTGAAGGCTTTCCCTGAGTGCTCTGCAGAGAGACACTTCACGTAGACGCAGCCCTGTGGAGCGGGAAGCAGGAAGAAAGAGTGTGACATCACTGCAGCTGACAGCATGGAGGCGTGACGTCAGGGCGGGAAGCTCGAACGCTGTTATCGCGTTGTACTGCCGTTCGGGAAGCGGCGAAATGATAGCGGTTTGTCAGGTGCCCTACAATCATACGGCTTAAAACCTGGAACACAGCAGCACCACGTGATAACAGCGCTTGAGCTTGACGCCAGAGGAAAATGGCCGCCCTGTGCGAATGCGGTCTTTAGGACAGAGCGTACCTCTCGGGAGTTCTTGTCAACAGCGATGTGGACGATGCCGTCGTTGTCGTTGCACTTCTCCAGGATGGCCTCGTGGATGGCTAGATCCCAGTTCTCCCCCACCTCCCTGAAAAAAAAAAAAAAAAAAAAAATTACAAGGGAAGTTACGAGCAGAAAGTCAAATCATGGGGAAAATACTGAAGTCTGGAGGTGCGTCAAGCAAAGCGGCGGAGACGTGTACTCACATGACCGGGTCAAACATGTTTCTGATCTTCAGACATGGAGTCAGGCTGTTGGGAGGTGAATTCCTCCGGTCCAGAGGGAAAGCTGGAGAGGGGAGAGACAAAATCCCGATGAGCCGGTGATTACGTCCCAACACGTAACTGGCTCGGTGCCACTGGCAGGCAACGGTGAGAGCGGGTTTTCACTAGTTACCTTTTCCCTGCCAGACTTTGGAGGGCATCAAGGAGGTCTTGTCACAACTGAGAGACGGCTGGATCCACCTCCAGACCAGGAAGTCCGCGCCACCAATCCTCTGAGTCTCTGTTCGAATCCTCGACTCGTTGGCCGAGAGAAAACTCGTGGCCCGCTCCCAGATCTTCTTCATTTTCTTCCTGTAAAATATCAGATGCACCCTCCTCAATTGATAGATCAACAGATTGAATGGGTGGCGCTGCAGGGACGACGCATTTTTTGTAGGCAGACCCGGAAGTTGGCATCGTCCCGGTTCCCTCGGCAAAAAGCCAATTGGATTTTTCCATGGCATTTTGGATTATTGCAGAAAGCAAAAGTTTATGATACTTGAACGTTTTGCTCAGCGAGATAATCTTCACTAATGAACACCACTTTTATGATTTTTGAAATGTAAATAGCCAGAAGTAAAAAGCTAACGTTAGGCTAAACGAGGGAACCAGAAGTGTAAAAATGCAAACGCATTTTCCGGGTTTTAGGACTCATTCTTGCAGCATTCTCAATGAAACAATTCTGAAGCACAAGGAAATAAAATCAGTGCAACGAACAGTGAAATGCTGTGAATGAGCACAGTTTTAGTTTGAAGCAGAGGTGTTTTTCTTATTTCAGATGAGTCTGTAAAATGTGTGTTCATTAAGGGTTGTTCTCCTCTACACGTGAAAAACTGCATTGCTCATCAGCCAAGACATATATTTCCAACTTTCATTCATTCAGCAAAATTGCTTTACATACACCACTGGAGTGAATGAGGGATTTAAGTGAGTAACTCACAACTTAATGTCTGGTTGTGTGCTGTTAGACTGGGCATAACGGGCGGCACAATTTATACACATCTTACTTAGTTCAATAAATGATGAAATGAATGAGATTTATATCTGGGGAGCTGCAGGGCTGAGCCGCTTAGTAAGAAGAACTTGTGTCTCTTCGGGCCTCCGCCACCATGACTTCCCAGCTCACAATGTACGGATTCAGATAAGAAAGATGCGGCAGTGTTTGGTACTGACCGGTCCTGAGGCTGAACCAGGGAGTCTCTGACGTGGGGGATGGGCAAGTAGGGCTGCAGGTCCTGGTTCTCTTGGCAAGCCTCGCTGTGGCTCCTCAACACATCTGAACGACGACGACAACACAGTTAGACAGAACGAAGGATCGACATCCTCCACCACGCGACAGTACCAATGGTCAGCAGGCTCATTTATACGCATACATGTGGTGCTTTGCATTGACCATTTATGGTTGAATGTGGGCGTGCAGAGGGCCGGACATGAGGCTGGCCCACGTGCGCAGTATGTAGCATAGGATTTACATATACATAACTGTATGCTTTCTCGATGTATTTGTTTTCTCACTTCTGACAGGACGAAATGTTAAAATTTTCCAACCAGCGATTGCCGATATATTTGGTGTGTGTGTGGGGGGAGTCCCCACATAAATTAGCCTTCACCTTATCCGCTGACATTCGTGGCCTTTAATGTGGAAATGTAATCTTACTGAAACATTACAGCTTATGGGCTACTCAACTAAAACTCAATAAATAGAGTCCGATGGCGTCGGATGAAGGCCGCCTCCGCTTGCAGCCTCCAAATGAACAAACAAATAAGTACAGTTTTTGGTCTAGTTCGCAAATGTGATTTGTGAATGGACTTTTTCAGCACCAAGCGATCGAGACGTGGGGCTGTTTTCTGTAAGCAGACACATTCGCGCCTTACCGATGATCCTCTCCACCATGTCGTACATCTGCCGGGTCTCCTCCTCCTCTCTCCTCCAGCGATACTTCATGTAGCAGACCACGCTCCACACACAGCCTACCACTGCACATGGAGAGACACACACACACACACACACGCGGAGACACGGGTTCAAAACACAAGTGCTGAAAGGACGCCCGGATGGACTTGTCATGGTTTAGATAACAGACAAGCGCAGGTCAGGCACTTTCTTGGTCCATTCCTTGGTCACTTCATTTGATATTATAGTACACTTTATTGTATAGTTTCTATGTGCGTGTATTTTGCACTGTTTGATAAATGCTTAACTCGGTGAAAGTTAACACATTAGCAGACACAAGATGCGTTCAGGCGCAGCGTTGAGTGCTATATTGAGTGTTACATTCAGTCGTCATTAGTGACACTGGCAGTGCGACTGGAACAGGTGAGGGTGGACTAGTCAATCACGCGAATTCGCGGTGATCTCCGCTCCTCATGTTTCAGGCCTGCCGTCGGTTGTGTGGCCCTGCTTATCTCACCGACTGCGATGAGGAAGACTCTGCTGATGACGGTGAGGAAGGCTCGCCGGAAGCGGCACGTGAAGGGCATCTTGGGATGCGTGGACTCCAGCCGAGAGACCTCAGACACGTCGGCCACTGGATCATCGGCTACCTGGCCAATCAGCCTGCGCACACGCGCGCACACACACACACACACACACACACACACACAGGGTGAGTACAGATGTCACACGGGAGGCTTGTGGTCAGCGTGAACACTGTTTGGTGCATTACCTTATCCCAACATCCTGGCCTGTCCGGACGATCCACTCCAGAGAAGTATGAACGAAGTCTCCAAACTCCTGATTCTGAGCCTGAAACAAAAGACGCATGACACCGACAAATCAGTTTTTGGAGGCTCGTGGTGGTCTGGCTCCAAACTAAGACGCATGTCGGTTTTCCTTTTAAAGCAGTTTTTGGAACAGGCTATGAAATCTTTATCTGCCTCTGTGACAAAAGGCTACATATCTATCATCCTGGAGCGAGAGTGAAAATCGAATCTACACCTTTTAAAAAGTTGCTCCACCCTACAGGGGGAAAAAAAAATGCAAATCCCGAGAGTTTCAGGGCCATCGTGAACCACAAGCCTTATTGTGCAGTGTGAAATCTCTACATACACACAGCAGTGATGCTCAGTCCCTGTTTCAGGTGTGGACGTACCAGTAAATACGCAGAGGCCTCCTCCATGGACAGACTCCTGTTTGGATGCTGCTGGTCTCCGCAGTCATGCTGGCCTGCAATCACAACGTCGCTGATGAAAAGGAGCACGCTTCCGCTAACCGCTTGTATCGTCACAATGTGTCTTCACATCCTTGTTTGTCTACTGATTAGTACTCGTGTTTACACGAGAGGCCCAAGGAACGGGCAGTTTGTATCACAGGAGATTCGAAATATTGGGACAGTAACCATACACGGAATGTCAAAGTACTGGATCATTTCAACAGGGTGCGATTTGAATGAAGTATGAGAGTTCTCTGGATCAGGAACTATCTATCGAGACATTATCACTTGGGTATTGGTCAATTATTCTGTTTTTATTACAACATTAAAAGCGGCTGTCACCAGCGCTGTCTGGTTGAGGACCTCTCCGGCCCATAGACTGCTGCAGGAATGGGTCCTAAAACCCGGAAGTGAGTTAGCATTTTTACACTTCCGGTCCCCTCGTCTGGAAGTCAATGGGTTTTTGGTTAGATGCCTGAAATAAGCTCTGTGGTTACACACAAGCTCAAGAGATTTCAATGTTTAGTTCTACGACATAAAACACTTCAAAAGGGCAGTCGCTAACAAGCGGCTAAATGAGACTGCAGAGGTTGTTAATGCAGAAAGTCATCTACTCACTAGTGCCGCCTTTACAGCCTCGCTGTGTTTATACTCTATATCTATCTGTCTATATATCTATATCCATCTATAGTCTCTTAAAAGTGAAGCTCAGCGGTGGTGACGTTGAAGTCATGCGACCATGCTGCCTTTACAGCCTAACGCTTTTTACTTCTGCCGATTCCATTTACGCTTCACAAAAATAGGTGGAGATGATCTCGCTGAACAAAACGTGTGAGCGTCATAAACTTTCGTTTTGCCACGGAGCTTATTTTCTGCAATAATTCAAAATCCTGTGGGAAAATCCCGTTGGCTTTTTGTCGAGGGAACCAGGGGCGATGCTAACGTCCGGGTTGGCCTACCAAAAAAATACGTCATCAGTAAATATAAATACTAACACTAGATGAGAGAAATATATATCAAAAGAAAAATAAACACAAGCATGGACCAAAAATCGCGTATGAGGAAAAATAAACCTTACATAACATACTACATTATAGCTGCTTAGGCTAACCTACATCTATCTACCCATCCTGGCTTGACAGGCAGTTTCATTTGAATGCCTATGATGAATATAAATAATGATTTATCTAGTAGGAGTAGCTTAAACAAAGATGTTGTATGGTGAAAAAATTGGGAACACAGCTCTACAGTCGGCCAGTCAGTCGGCCAGTGGCCACAGAGTGCAGTGCAGGGAGTTAATAGCTACCAGCGATGAGGGCCAGGTGGTCATGTAGATTAAGCAGCAGCTTTAGGATCAGGTCCTTCTCCGCCTTGTCCTGCAGACAACAAACACTTAGTGAACACACTCTACCAACAGAACTGATGGCACTTTGGTTAGCTGGGGTGGGGGGGGGGGAAGGCTCGAACGGAACACCTGAATGGAAGCAAAATATTACAATCTAGCAGGGACGTCCCGATCAAGTTGTTTTTGTCCCGATACGAGTCCAACGCATTTACTTAAATGTTGATTAATTAATGAGAAACAGCTGTAGCTTCATCTGACACACCTTGTTTTTCACAAGGTACTTGATCCTTGACAACGGCTGCAGAAAGCACTTTGACGCGATGTTATCACAGCCCAGGTCTTAATTCTACCAAAAAACATTTGAAACACCTCCCAGCAAAAGTGCTTTCTGGCTTTTAAGGCAATGTGCACATCGCAACAAAAGATCAGAAGCTTGAAGGGTAACGCTGCCTTTGGGACAGCTCGCCTCAGCATGGCCAGGAGAGCAAGTGCCCTTCATCACCATGGCAGCACTCCAAGCTGTGTCCACTGCTCACATCCACTGCGCTTCCAATTTATCCAGGTTAAGAGTACACATTGCACTTCCTGCACTCGCAGATTGCAGATTTAAAAGAGAGGAGAGGGGGGTCAGGGGACAATATCTACTTACATAAGAGGCGTCAAACGCGCTGCCAAAAGGGTGGCTCTTAACTGCAACAAAGAAAGAAAGGAGATACAGTCAGGAGACAGCCCCACTGTAAACATGACACTCGACACATGTAAGGGAACAAGCAGGATTAGTAGAAGGAAATACTTACATAAATACTACACTGGACACAGCACGACGCAAACTGTTTACACTCAAAATGAGACATCTACTCCCCACTTTCCCACCAAACCCCACGCATCGACACGCAGTATAACTCGCACCTATTATTCAAGGAAACGCCATCGTGGCCGTGCAACTCGGGAGCCTCGGAGCTTCAACTTTGATGCCATTTCTCGTGGCGAACAAACACTAGTGTGGTAATGCGACGTTCGCGAGCTCATGACACGGTGGAGAATAATAGAAAGCCCCTGTGTAATGTAAAGCGACCCGACAAACGCGATGAAATCCACAGTAATGTTAGAGGTTGTGGATGTGGAGGTTTTAGGGCATTCAAATGATTGATGACCACCACCACCCCCCCCCCCAAACTAATACTTTTTATATTATTTGTCATAACAGAATTATTCTATTCTATATTCTCAAACCTTTCTTTTTGTTTCCACAATATTGCTACTTTGTTGGCAGTGTGATGACATTCTTAAAAATCAGGGTTTTAGTCTTTTTCAACACTATTAAGCCATGGATTCATCGATTAAAAAGATGCCATGTGTGAGTTTACTAGTTAACATCTTTCGTTGAAATTATTCAGAATTGTAAAAGATAAGAATGGCAACGCTTATGTGAATCACGGACCTTTTATGACCCCGTTATGTGAGCATTATCATTGCAGGTAAATATTATTTGCCACTGTGGATAATCTCCCCAGCGAAGTCTGGTGAAGCGGATTCTCTGGAAGTCTGCAGAAAAGTGCCTTCAAGACTCCTTGTGCACTTAATGAATCGTGTGGATTTGGGATCTCTTGGCCCTCACAGACTTCCGGTAAGTCTGCAAGTGAAGGGGAAGTCTGGACATTTGCATTCGTCATAAATGAAGGTGGACAGGTGAAAGTTTGGGCCAGCAATGAGCCACTTGATCAAAAAGACATCATAAACGACACCATCTAGAGTCTGTTTGGGGGGGGGGGGGGGGGGGCAGGATTGGACCGACGTTTCTTGGAGGGGTTACGTTCCTGTCAGATGGCTAGCCGTCGATGGCAATTACCACGCAGATCGAGTGATTGCGCCTGCAGGAGAGATGCTCCAGGGGTTTGCATTTGTTGGCGAGATATCGTCACTGGTAACGAGAGGTGACGCCACTGGGAGCCAGGCGAGCGGCGTGCGGATTCTACTTTGCTC
Source organism: Enoplosus armatus (assembly GCF_043641665.1). Taxonomy (NCBI): domain Eukaryota; kingdom Metazoa; phylum Chordata; class Actinopteri; order Centrarchiformes; family Enoplosidae; genus Enoplosus; species Enoplosus armatus. The sequence continues at coordinate 16,015,686 of NC_092201.1, read as the reverse complement.
AGTCTGTCTGGCTGCATAGTTGGGAAGCTAAGCGCTGGCTGGCCAGCCAAGCTGCCAGGAACGCCAGGCTGATGTCTTGTCAAGGAACACCAGCAATGGGACAGTTCATGGGACATCTTTGAAGTAGTCTTTTGATATTTTTGTGGAACTGTTTTCTTTTAGCATTTGAGCAGAAAAATTGTTTTTTTTTTTATAAAATAAAGGGTTTCTTTGCCATGAGGGTGTGTTGGGGGGGGGGGGGGGGGGGGCTCTGTTTACATGAAGCATCACTCTTTCAATCACTGTGGAGGGGATGCAAACCCCCATCACCATGCCAAATGGGGTTAGATTTCTACTACACACCTGCTTTAAATTGTCAGAAGACATATTTTACACTCTCTGGGCATTTAAACAATCGAAAAGCTTCCAATAGCACATCTTGTTTGATACTTACTGACTGCATCCACCTCCGAGGATCCAGAGCCCCTCATCCTAAGGTACATGAGGCCGAGCAGCAGAAAGAAGAGGCAGGCTGCCGTGAGCAGGAACATGGACAGGTAGTGAGCGCTGAAGCTACCAGAGGAGGCCACCTCTTCCCGTTTGAACTGCTGGAGCAGCTCATCCTCCGGGACAGACAGCTTCTGCTTGAGCACTGCCTGGCTGTACGAGTGGTTGGGATTGGCGGTGTGATTGGAGTGGTTGCCCCTGTAGGTCTGGGACAGGCTGCTGTAGTTGGAGAAGCGCGGTCTCAGCCCGATGCTGAACCTACCGGCGCTGCCGCTTCTGGAGGCTCCGTGGTCGCCGTCGACGTGGTTGTTTTTGCCGGCCTCTGCTCCGTGGTTCTCGGCGAGGGACACGTAGATGGACTTCCTGGAAAAGTTGTGGCTCCGCGAGCCTCCAGATGAGTCCGATTCCCTTCTCTTTGCCTCGTCTTCCTCCCCCTCCTCCCTCCGGCTTCCCACCATGTTTAGACTCTCAGACGGGTTAACCTCTCTGGCTACCCCTCCCGTCTGAGACCCTCGGCCGACTCCGTGGGAAGGGAACGACGCTTTCGGGTGGCTCCGTCTAGGCTCCAGCCTATCCCGCTGTCGGTCTCCGTCACCAAGGCCCCCAACCTCCTCCTCGTCCGAGTCGGAGTAATCTCCGGCTAGCTTGCTAGTGTTCAGGCGAGACGCCCCACAACCATTCAAAGAGCGAGAGTTCTTCTCCGTGTCCCCCCCATAATCGTCCTCGTCCCCCGATTCGTCGTAATCCCTCCCTTCCGCCTCAGGGCTGGATCTGACGCGAACTCCCCAGCCCAGCGAGACACTTCTCTGTCCGTCCGGACCCGGGGAAGAATTGTTGCTATTTAGCGTACTCGTAGCGCCATACTGACTCTTGATAGCCACACTCGGCGTTAGAACAGGCCTTGTCTTCGGTTGCTGTTGGAAGCCAGAGCTTCGGTCTGCCCTGCCGCTGTGATTGAGGCCCTTTCTTTTCAATGGAGTTTCAGCGTCAGACTCGTCGGAGCTAAAGCCGAGGACGGAGGACTTCCGGCCCGGTCTCCTGCTAAAGCTCAGGTGCGTGACGTCATGGCTGGCTGGCCTGGATCCCCCCGTGTTGCCGCCGCCAGTGGTGCTGTTGATGGCCCCGCTGCTACGGGTTTTACCCGACCTGGAGCCCCGCTGCTGTTGCTCTTCGCGAAGCTTCTTCAATTTCTTCAGATACACCGGACGAGTGTTTTCGGTTACCGGGCCTGGAGTGAAACCAAAGCGCTTTAATTCGGAGAAAAGCTCCTCATCCGTTAACTGCGTTGACGCCATCTTGGACAAAACTCTCGGAAAAGGTTGTGTAACGGAAATGACGTAGGGGTGAAGTGGCAGTAGATCAGCTGGGCTGCGTTCAAAATCAACAGCACGCTGTTTAGAAACGATAAAGCTCAAGTTGTGAGGAAATTCTTAGATCTAAACCCTTTCCTATTACAAAAGAACAAAGAATATCAAATGGCAATATGCCATTCCTAGTGTAATTACAGCTGATGACTCTGAGCTTCTTTTATACAAACTTGTTATTTCCAACAAATTGGGAACTGCTCAAATTCAGTCAAATTTAAGATATAGAATTCAGACCTGAACACCCAAACACATGAACCAAGAGTCTGCAGCTGGCTTTTCCCAGAACTGTGAGATTGGAAAGCTTGGACTTGTCCATATGCCAAAGCGTTGTGAGGAGGGATTCCATTTAGGTTAGACTGCTTATATATGGTGTTCAGATCCGGCGTTCAAATCTAAATTTCACATCTTGAATTTCACTGTGTGGATTTCACCAAACCAATGTCAGCGACCAGATTTTTTAACTCTATCAGAATTTACAGATGTGGTTTGAGCTTATTGAACTTGAGCAATTTGAATAAAGATTTTAAATATTGGGTGCTTAATATTTATTTACATCTACATTATTTTAGACCATAGGTCAAATAAAGCTGCAAAGTCTGCAAATAATCCCAGGATTGTGGGACAAAAGCTCTTCTAATTCTGATGGTAAAGTCATTTGTTTCTGTTGTTGTGCAGCAGTAGGGGCAAAATGTGTACGTATAGCTAAAGAAAGAAAAAATTGTAGCAGAACACACACACACAAAAAAAAAAAAAACAACCTCTCTGATACTTTTGGAAACAATGGCAATCTTTATTTCCATAAAGAATGTTCAACAACAGCTAACAGCAGTTAAAGAGCAAAAGGAGACCAGCAATTCATCATAAATTATAAATCAACAAAAACAACCACAATGACAGAAGGATATAAATCAGTTTCATCTCATTTCAGACGTGCGCAACTTTTGTTGGAAAGTGAAAAACATTTTTATTTTGATTAAATCATTCGTTAAGAACAGTTGAAGCTAATGCCTTCATAACATTTACACACATCCTGATGCTCGAGATTACTCGATGGATGGAATCACATAGTATAACTTGTATAACCTCATATTTCAGAGTTGCAGCTCGTGATCCCAAAAGCTGTACACTGTCGCGTTTACACCACAAACATATGTCCAACCTCACGTTAAGAGGAAATCCAGGCATGCACTTTAACTTCATCAAAATGAACGGAACAGTGTGTCATCTTCTCGCCATTCCGTCATTGAAACAGATGTGGAACACGGGGGAAACTAAGGGCAGCGGACATGTTTTTGACGACATTGAAAACATTCAATGATACATTCAGTTTGACAATTACATTAGTGACTGAGAGATAGCGTTGGAAAGAAAAATGTACTCCCTCAGTTTGTTACTACGGGTGCCTCATATCACGTCACCGTTTTAACAAGCACAAAACCTGTCCAGACCAGGGCATGTGTGCATCACAAGTCCATTTCCAGAGCTCAGAGCAGCAATCTGGACAATATCACTACCACAGAATATATACAGTATATAACATATATAACACCTCAATATTTTAAAGGATAAGGCTGGTGAGATACGATACGTCAACAAATCCCAAGAAAACATCAAAACCAAACCCGATATATCTGATGTCTAAGTATATATTTGACTCATGTACACAGTTATCCTGCCAGAAATACTCATTTAGAGCACCAAATGTGGATTAATCCGACTCTGACAAAACTGGAAAGTGTCTAACAGAGCCGAAAACACAGGGGTGAGCTGCGATCACACCAGCTGGGGGTGCTAGTGGGCTCTAGATGAAATCATGTAGCATGCTTTGAACTGGCTCAGCTGTCAGGTAATTTGATTGAGTGCATTCGGGTTTCAGAATGAACACGACTTTCTTGAGATAGATCGACTTGACATAATCCACAAAGCACAATCTGTAGTACAAAAGGTAGTTGGGTGAAAGAAACAAGCATTTAGTGCCGCTGCCTGTAAAGAGGGTTCACCAAAGACGGACTTACGAAGACTCCCCTCTGAAATCTCTCATCTGGGCACAGTCATATCTGTGTGGTTGTTAGGGTCGACGCCGAGCTGTTACGTAAGGAGGTGTGAAGTGGCGCTGCGGCTCTCAGTGCTTCTTCATGGAGTCGAGGAGACGCAAGATGTGCAGGAAGAGGTTGACGATGTCCAGGTAGAGGTTGATGGAGGCCAGGATGTGCTCCTCGGGGGAGAGCTGCTTCATCAGCAGGTGGGTGTCGTAGATGATGAAGCCGCAGAAGACCAGGGCCCCGGCTCCAGACAGGACCAGCTCTGTGGCGTCAGTGTTGAAGAAGAACTGCAGAGAGACCAGATGTCAGCATGAAGAGGCGGGGGGGGGGCAAGGCTGGTCTTCTCTTTACAGCTTTACCGGTGTGTGTGTGTGTGTGTGTGTGTGAGAGATGGGAGCAGTGTAGTTCTCATAAAAATACATGCTGATGGAATAATAAAACAACAGAAGCCATAATACAAGTGTTGTTACATAAATATTACTCAGCCATAATCAGTTTCTTTATTGCTATATTTGTTTCTCTTTCTGTTTTTTATTCTTTACTTTTTGTTTCTTACTTTCTATTGTTCTTTGTGTCTTTCATTTGGAATCGTTTTCATTCTGTTTTCTCTATTTTCGGCCGCTTGCATACCGACTTAAAAATTCATTTCAAATGGGGCCATTTTGTTGATGCATGGGAAGCCACGACGCAGAGGGATGTGGGGGAAAAAAAACCTGGCAAGGTGCTGCGTTGAGGCCAAAAACATGCAAGTGAACACAATCAGGGAGGTGGAGGATGAGATGTCCCTGCGTGTGTCCCATGCTCTCCAGTATTATAAACCACTGTGCAGTGTTTTGGTGTCGGATAAGCCTTCAGACTCAGGGATCTGCCTGGACTTCCTGGATCATATAGCAACACGCCCACAGCCCCTTTAGTGCTGTTTTCTGTCTGAATGCAGGCTTCTGACTGGTCTTTCTTTCACTCCCCCTGACGATATTTTCCTCTCTTTTCATTTATACATCACATGAAATAGGCACGTTAATGTCAGGCGGTTCCACCTACCCTCATGAAGCCTGCAATGATGAGGATCCACAGGCAGGCGAACAGCCTGTAAGGACAGAACAGATGAGATACTATAAGTCTCATGGTGGCAGCAGCTTTGATAAAAATAAAAAAGAACACTGTGCAGACTATCAGCAGCGAGCCGCGGCCATGACAAGCTCACCCTGCTCCCATTTTGCTGAAGTCCCTCTTGGACTGGAAGGTGTAGGCTGTCAGTCCAGCGAACACGGCACAGGTCAGGAACAAGGCTTGCAGCACAGTGGAGTATTCATAGAAGGTCACTGTGGAGAGACAAACTCCGAAGTCAGGACAGTCTTCCAGCAGGCTCAAAGGATAGCGACTTACACACTCCATCAAAAAAGGACTTACAAGCTGTGGCCACCGAAACTGCTTCCAGCAGAGTCTGAAAACAAAACACAGTTAGCTACGTCACGCTAACCAGCTAGGAGCTATTATCAAATAACCAGCTATTGTAAAGGTTACAGTCACTGAGCAGCTGATCTACATGTTATGTTCCCAAACACTGAGCTTACAAATACGAGCAGCAGGTAGAGGTTGACTGGATGTTGGTGTCTGTACATGGCCAGGGCCAGCAGAAGAACCAGAGAGCCCAGAGCCGACACCAAAACCACAGCAGGACTGAGGAAGAAACCAGGCCACAGTCAAGACAACATTCACTCATTAAAACATCCGTTTTTAAGTTAAGACTAAATGATTATATGTCTAACTTCTAACTTAGTCGTTCACATCTTGGTACAAGATGATAATCGGACCATCCTCACCTGGCGTGGACAAACTCCCTGATGGTTTGGGAGAACATGAAGAGGGCGGAGGTGGCTGTGGTCAGGATGATCTGCAAGCTCAGGAGGGTGTACACCTTCCGGAGGAAGTCTGGTGAACAACAGACAGCAGTGGAGACGCAGCATTACCGCAGCTGAACCCCAGAGGCGACGACTTGCGCGTTCACGTGTGAGAAAATTAGCTTGCTTTAACGTAACGGCTCTGTTAGCTCATAGTATAAAGGTCTAATACCTCGTGGTATGGGCGGTACTTCATGCCCACGTCAGGTAATCTTTTTCAAAGAAATTGTGTTTACACCGTATATCTGTACCAACAACGTAGACACTGTAATGGTTTAAAGGTCCCATATTATGCTCATTTTAGCTCTATGTTTTTATTCTGGGACTCCACTAGAGAAGCTGAGGGCGGTGACTGTATTGTTGTGACATCACAACCTTACGGAAGTCCTGACGGCTCGTTTAAAGGTTTGTGAATACGGGCTGTGTGCATTTCTCCGTGGACTGAGCTGAGCGTTTTGATACGTTCACAGTATTTATACAGCACCCAGACCTGCTTTATAATCCAACAAGCCAATGGACAGCTCACTTTCTACATTATGGGACCTTTAACGGTTAGCTAACGTCATGTTTAAACCTGTGCTATCCAGCTAACGCTGTACTGGAAACATGGAGGTAATACATGGTTGATAACGATAGCTATAATAACACCAGTAATCGAGCGTCATGTTTATACGGTCATTCGCGTTAACTGGTGTTAACTGACGTGGCAAGGTGCTGTCAACACTACGACCCAAACATTATGCTACTCACCCATACGTATCTGGATACTGGCAGTAGCGACATTTGTGCCATAATTAAAGTCGTCTTCAATGGAGGACCTGGGGTATTTTTCGGTGCTCATCGTGTTGCCGTAATGTTTTCTCAGCTAGATAAAGGAAAGGGAGCAACTGTGGATCCTCAGAAGCTGCGCACGGTATTCACACCAGGGAGCCCAGGCTTGACGTCGGCGAGCTGAGTGAGAAAAAAAAAACAGAAAGCTCTGCTTCGTTTTATTCTTCTTCTTCCGCCTCGTCCTTCTTTTTCTTCTTCTTCTAATTCTTCCTCTTCTTCTTCTTCTTCTTTGGTTTTACCGTCGGACTACAAACAACGTTAGAGGTGCATGCCGCCACCTACTGCATCGGAGTGTGTGTATTATCGTGACTTGAACGGCAAAAGCAAACAAACCAAAGATGTTTATAAAGAAGATATATTCTGAATTCATTTAAATATCTAAATAAAGCCCTTTTAACCTGTACTTGTTTGCCCCCTGTCTATAAGCTACCACCCTGCCCTTCAGTCATGTTCAACAGTTTCTTTACAGTTACACATTTAACTGGCGCTGTCTTTTTCGTGGTGTATAAAGTAGCACTTCATTTGCTGGTGAATTTGCATTTGTGTGTGTGTGTGTGTGTGTGAGCATGTAAATAACGTGGGGGGGAGACTCCTTTTGAAATAAACAATGTGCAGCTCTCAGAAACAGGCTCTACCAGGTGACTCAGGGTGACTTAGTGAGGCAGGACAAAGATATGTGACACCAATAAGGAACCAAAGGAAATATATTGTTGACAGTGAAAATGAAAGGCAATAGTGCTTGCCATGCCAAAAGAGCTTGCTTATGGAATTCTGAATTCTTATTGTAAACCAAGGAAGACGCCCAAGGAAGAGCTGGATATCATCTTCAGTCACGTCACAATTTTGACGGTCTCAAATTGAAAAAATAACCCACCATTTGACCCCAAACTCTAGTGTATACAGAGAATCTTTCTGACATGGTTATTATTATGACCACTATGGATAAATATCACATTCTTTCATGAACATGTGAAAACCAAAAAAAAAACCCTCCTTAACATGGTTTACAAATGAGTGCAAGAATTACTTAGCTGACATACAACAGCCAATACAAAAACTAAGGCAAGCTATGTCTCAATTTCTGGGGGTTTTGACCACGATTTGTGTTATACCGTTTGTGTTTATTGATTTATATTTTAGTTATTTATTTAATTTTAAGTCAAAACTGCGTGTCATTGAAGTATTGATTCACTGACTGATTCACACGTTGGGAAATCCAAAATCGTAAAGGTATGTAAACTGGCAAGAACAGTGAAAACAATTTGAGGATGGTCTCTAATACTGCGTCTTTGAGCTGTGGGATTGAAATACATAATTCGTGGAGAGGTGTGTGTGTGTGGGGGGGGGGGTCTGGCTGTCATGTTGACCAGTTCTTTGCATTATCACACAAAGAAAGAAAAGGTTTTTGCAGTCTTATGAAGGTATGAAGGTGGTGAATGTGGGTTTTCAGGGAGTTTCCAAACAATGTCCCTCGCCACAATGAACGAAACCTGTTCGGTCATATTTTACCTAGTAACAGTGTGATGGAAATTAATGGTTGGCCGGTGTCGTGTAGTGGGCGGTGTTATGGGCACGTTATTATTATGCTCCGCTCTATGCTTTCACTTTAGTTGGGCTCTGTGAACGAAGTGTGTACTAGCTTATCCGTGTCATTCCACTTTCTGTGAAAACTGCAAGGAAGAATTGATCAAACATGAGGGCTTTTTTGTGCCTAGCAGTTCTAGCAGTTGTCTACTGCTCAGAGGACGCCAAACACAGTAAGTACCATTTTCTGGTCTACCTGCTGTAACTTAAAACATTTTACCGAAGAATATCAGAAACTGTATCTCAAGTAAAATGTTGCCATAGGTGCCATTTTGTTTTGTTATTAATTGCCTCGTCAACTTGCTGCAACTTAAACTTTAACATTTTACCGAAGAATATCAGAAACTATATCTCAAGGAAAATGGCCTCTATCCTTGGCTTCCTCACAGATTAATACATCTTTGATAGCCAACATTTAGAATACATACAGGCAATAAGGTGCACATCGGTAATAATCTGCTCGTGATCTGTTAGAAAGCCAGAGAGGCTAATTTAAGACTCAAATGTAAAAGAGAAAGATAATAGAACATGCCATGTCATGCTTTTAATTCGATGGAATTCCCCTCAACAGTCTGTGTTTAGTTTCGTTTTCCTGTAATACCAACTCTGCAGTGGCAGCACCCTCCACTGCTTCAACATGGTATACGCGGATCCTCGGATCCAATTGCGCTTTATAGAAGCAAAGCAATTAATAAGAGAAAAAAATGGCATCTATGGCCATTCAATACTGAGGAGTGTTCTCATATTTTCTCCAGTAAGTTGCAGGCAACATGGCACGCTGTGTGGTTCATTGGTAGTTTAATATAATACCCTTCTCCATGTCGCCTCTAGCTCCACCCAAGGTCCAGGTGTACAGCCGTGAGCCGGGAGAGTTCGGGCAGGAAAACCGCCTGATTTGCCATGTGAGTGGCTTCCACCCCCCAGACATCAGCATTCAGCTGATGAAGGATGGAGCAGAAATCGCTGGTGCCGAGCAGACCGACCTGGCCTTCAAACAGGACTGGCACTTCCATCTGACCAAGAACGTTGTCTTCACACCCACGAACGAACATAAGTTCAGCTGCAAGGTCACTCATGGGACAAACACAAAAGACTATGCCTGGGGTGAGTTGGGATCTGCCATAATGTGTGTGTGTCCTTATAACCAAGGAGTAGACAGAAAAATAAAACTGTATCAGCATGTGATACAGCTGGAAAAGTAAACAACAAAGTAGACATTAGAAAGAATGTATCATAATGATTGTAATGCAGTTAAAAACACTAACAACATACCTTTGCCAAGCCTGAAAAGTGAATTTCAATGTTATTTTATTAATAGAAAATTTTATATGTATCTGGATGCAGGTCTGCAGCAAAATACATAGCGGTAGACAATTATAGTGTATAATATAATTATAGAGTTAGTTATTAGCACTTGGTAGACAAAATATCCCAAATTACAAGCCACAAAATGTATTCAATGTGTGTGATGTTAATGTATATGTTGAAATCACTCAATAGTAAATGCAAATGTTGCTTTACCAGCTTTTATGAGATTGGTTGATTGAGAAAAACTTATGCTGTATGCTTTTTCTTTTTCTTTTTTTTTACAGAGCCAAACATGTAACTCAGCCGGCCTCAGCTACAGCAGCATTCATTCTTCATATCTGCAATCAACAGGATCACAGTTTCTTTCGACTTCCTTGCCTCTTTTCACAAAACCAATTGTCAATATATCCTACCATGGGTACTTTGTCTGACAGTTTTCAGCTGCTATTTCCATATTAGAGAATGCATGGGCTGCAGGTCATTTAATCAATAGGGATTGTTAGCATTTTGCTTGTTTGTTGCTTAGATTAGTTGCTACTCATTCCAGCCTTATGCTTTGTGTGTATATATGAAAATTAAGTGATAAAATGCTGTTGTTTTTTCAGCCTATGACACTTGTTCTGTTTTAATGACATAAACCTTTCCAACTAAATAAGGCAATAATGTGGTAATTGGTCAGTTTAATAATACATGAATTGGATGTTCTTTCCTGGACTAAATAGAGGTGTGTTCTGCAATTTTGATTTGTTATTTAAGGTATTTGTTAATGCCCTCTACTAAATAAATGCCTCTTGAAATTTATCGTTGTCCTTGTTTTGTACCTCTACAATATGTACTTTTATAATAGGGATATTGATTCACGTGTTATCCTTATGGCTTTATGAAATAGAAATTGGTAACACTTGAGAAGTCACTCTATGTGATGTGTTGACACAACCCTTTCAGTTTAGGGCTCCACCTGAGACACATTTGACCTGCATTTCAAAGCTGCCCCTAAATGTATATAAGCTGTACTGCATGTCAAGACAATTTAAATAACACTTGAAACAAGTCTGTTAATAATCCAGAAAGCTGAGTATCAGAAATAGAACAACGAGATCATTTTGCTGACATCACTGCTGCTATCTGTATCATAACTCTTTCACACTGATCTGAGATCAGTGACTTCACTGAAAGAACAGCCGCTGAATATCACACACTGTTTAACCATCATCTTCAATCATATGACAAATAAATATGATGTTTGTTTATAATCACGGTATGGCTGTAAACAAGCCACCCGAAAGAGCAACATACAGTGGAAACACGATTTAAAACACAGCCGATAACATTGTTACAAAATAGCTTGCTAGCACAACGTCAAATAGTACTTCCACTGCGTCATGTGATTCCCCTAATGAAAACATTGTGGCCTGCTGTTATGACCCTATCTATCCATCTAAAGTCACTTTGCTTTTTAAATGAAAACATATCAAATACGTTATAAGTATTTGAGCGTGCCTGAAGTAACAAATAGTACTGACAAGCCACAAAACGTGTGAACCAGGTCAAATAAACGCGATGGTGATTATTTGATGAAACTGCGCAACAGAGAGCAACATGTTGGGATACATTTTACCTAGCAACAGTCTTGATTTTTCTACTGGTGGACTAAGGCCCGGATGAGGATGCACTTTTGTATCTCGTTGCCTGATTCGCCTTGAAGCCTTAACACCGCCCAAGCGTCCCGTGGTTTACCAGCAAGCCCTCCCGTCAACAAGACATTTTAACTTTCGTTTTCGATTGCGGGTCGGGGTCGTCGTCGCTCTCATTTCTTGACAAATATATAATAACTTTTGTCCTCCAGAGCACAGAGACCAACTGACGGCGAAACCATGAAGACATTTGACTGCGCTGTTTTCGTCGGTCTGCTGTGCCTCTCGGCCCTTTCAATGGCCAAAAAATGTAAGTAGTCGACTGTACTTTTGTATGTGCCGATATATTTACAAATGGCGCTGTGTTATAACATGGAACGTCACGAAATGGTTGTTCAGACCAGGGGCCTAGTAACAATTTACCGTTCATTTCACCGCCTACTTCCACACCAAGTATGTAGAAATAGCCCAAGGAATGGTTCCCCTTAAAGTAAAGTCATTACTTTAAGAAAGGCGGTGTTCTGAATCGTAAAGTTAATGTTAAAGATGGCGCTGTGGCGTAAATGTAAAAACAACAGCGTTACGTTGTTGACGTTCTGAGACCTCTGCCCAAACAGAAAGCCTTGCTACACCAGGTTGTTTCATACATTTTTATTAACTTATTATAATCGGTGTGGTTGATAATACAACGCCACTGCATTGTAGTTTAATAGAAAATAGGGCAGAGACTAGAATTTAAAGAATGGAGTATGTAAGTGAGTGAAATCTCAACAACTTGTAATGTGTAAGAGCTGTCCTGTTTCTCGGTAGCTCCACCCAAGGTCCAGGTGTACAGCCGAGTGCCGGGAAAGGTTGGTGAAGCCAACACCTTAATGTGCCATGCCAGCAACTTCCACCCGCCGGAAATCACCATTGAGCTGCTCAGGAACGGAAAGGAGATCCCGGGGGCGACGCAGACGGATCTGGCCTTCGAGGAGAACTGGCACTACCACCTGACCAAACATGTGCACTTCACCCCAGGCAAAGGAGAGGAGTTCTCCTGCAGAGTGACTCACGGGGGAAGCCCCAAGATGTACATGTGGGGTACGTGTCTGTCTCTCACTAGCTAGGTTGTCCATCCAAGTGCAGCCGAAATTGCGTGATTGGTTCGTCCATTACACCATGCAGAAGAAGAGGGCGCAACAAGATGACATAATTAAATGTGCGCCAGTCCAACCTAAAATACCGAAAATGTGGCATTTATATGTATTGATTTGAGGAATGTTACAGTCCAGTTCCAGTCAGTGCAGGTTGCTACAGCCCAATATCACAAATCACAATTTTCCCAAGGGGGCTATTAACTTGAGTTACAAAAAATACTTTTTTTTTTTTTTCACAAACTATCTCTAGTAACAAAAGCTATTAGTTCAAAATATATATGTTAAGTGGAACAAAACCCACACGAAAGAGCCCTACAATTTCAAAAGGTTAGTTACACCCTGATGAGATGTCACAAGAACCGCATTTGTGTCCCAGACTATTATTTCAGTTCGCTGCTCATTTATAGCATCTGAACTGTCAAAATGCGAGGTGATAGAAAGAGAACCGGCTCTCAGCATGTTTTTACTTCTCTCTACAGAAGAAGATTTGTAAGTTCTGTGCACCCGCCTTGCCACAGGTATGTACCATATATTTTTTTTTATTTGTTATTTTTTATTTCAGTAATCAAGTGTGACTGTTTTTAATCCTTTGTTTGTTAACCACAGGTCTGTGTCGTCTCACGAAGATGAGAAGATTGGAATGATCAATTATTGCACTTCGACTGTTTTTTGTGTCAGAAATTCCAAATGGCTTCATTAAGTGATTGTTGACCACAAGAGGGCAGCAAAACTCCAACACTCACAGCAACTTCTAGATGACGGGGCCTTGTTAGGAAAACCAGACGTGCTTAAAAAAAGGGGGCCCCAATTGATTCTGCTCTCCCAGCTCAAACGCCAACTTTTTTACGCTCCCCGTTTTGCCTCTGTATCCCGTGACCCCTGACAGATGTGTTTCGCTGGCACTGTCCCCGAACTACCATACGCAATCTCAGAGATTTACCAATGTGAGGTGTGAGGTGATGTGGAGGTAAAAAAAAAAAAAATGATGTATCACTTAAAGAGAACGTGTTCCAACATGTTAGTCTGTTAGCGGGCAACCAGCCAGGAACAGATCCCATCAATAAATTAAGTACATCGCCAGTTAAATTATTCAATCATTTAAATACAAAAGGACATATATATGTGAGTATCCATTTATTTGTCAGTCATAAGCTTTTTTTTTTTTTGCTCGAATGTCGACATTTTGGCATCACTGTTTCATCTTGGACACGAAGGGGCTCCCACCAACAACGCTTGTTTCAACGTCGCAGAACTTTAAGAATCGGTGAAGGCTACAACATTTTTTAATTTGAACTTTCGTTGATTCGCGTGAGTGAACTAAATTGCTCTGTTGCACACTTGTTTTCTGGTGATTTATTATGACTCCGAAACCTGTTGTTTTCTGAGCGTGTCTCAGTTTGACTCTGGAAATGTATTTTTATACAATTATGGTTGGATAATAAAAGTGTTTATGACAATTTGGAAATGAATGTGACTGTGTTCGTTCCACCCCGTGAATCCCCAAATCCTCCCTGTTCGCAGCCGAGTTTCTGACCTTCCACGCGCGTTCGAAGGACTTCGGAGTTTCAACGGTAGGTTTCAATGAAGAGCTGCAAGAATCGATCGATCATTCAATCGAAAAAAGGTCATTAATCGATCGATCGCTTTGGCCATTAGTAGAGCAAAAATGTCAAATGCTTTCTGAAATGTGAGGATCTGCTGCTTTCCTTCCGTGTCTGACAGGAAATGAAGAGTCTGTGGGGGTTTTGGTTGGACAAAAGAAGCAATTTGAAGGCGTCACTTTGGGCAAATAATCTGCAAATTAATGGATAATGACTGGGCTGCATTACACAAAAGCTATTGGGGGGGGGGGGGGGTACATTCTTGTTTTGTTTTTTTATTACAACATATATGTGACATAAATGAACACAGCTCTCAAAATAAGATTTATTTGACAATAAGATGATTCGACGGCCTCCGGCGGAGTTAGGAGCGGCGGCCGGGAGGTCGAGCCAACCGTCTCTTCGCCTGCCGACACCGGGCGAAGCCGAGCAGCATGAGGCGCCGCTGGCTCCGGGGACCGAGACCGCCCGACATCCAACTTTCAGCTAAACTTTCTGTGTTTTTTTTTACGTAACTGTGACTCGGAGGTGTTCGCGTAAAAGGGGTCATCCTCGATGTCGTCATGTCGTCTTGTTTATTGACTGCATCAGTGCGCGGGAGGGGAGGGGAGGGGAGGAGAGGGGAGAGGAGTTTCCGTATTTGAGCAACACCTCTTCCACCGTGCGGTGCCGCGTTCCGGACCAGCGTCCGCCCGTGAGAGATGGACCCCTCCGCGTTCCTCTACGACGTCCCCCCGGCTGTCGTCGAAAGTTTCTGCAAGATCATGGACGGCGGCGGCGACAGGTTCGGCTGGCGCGGGCTAGGTGAGGGACCGCTGTTCCGATCTCGGTCGCCGATAGCGGGCTTGGGAGCGATGGCCACATCCGCGGACTAACTTTTAGCCGAGAGTTCACAGCCGGAAGGGAGGTTGATTCGATCTAACTTCATCTCTCCCCCACAGCCTGACTTATATAAGTTCATATTGGTCATTAGGAGCTATTGTTGAACAATATCCTGACAAAACAGCCGGGTTTAAATCTTTTCAAAACAACAAGGCAGTGCAATAAGAGGTTTTAAAGTCTGCGAATGGGACCTGATAGATGAGGAGCTTGGATTTAGTTATTATAAACTACCATTACATGTTGCATATTGTTATAAAATTACTATTTCATTGGTGGATAGTTAATCTACACCCTGTGTTACTGTTATATGCGGGTAAAGGAAGAGGACAAGTGAACCTTATTATGTACACACTGCTCATGCCCCCCGCCGTCCCCTCTCGGCCCCCAGCCGTCCGAGTGGTCCCCAGCCTGTTGGAAGTTCGCATGCTGGAGCGCACAGAGGCGGCGGGCCGGAGTCCTACTCGGGAGCTGCTGTGGACCTGGGCCCAGCAGAATCCGAGAGTGCGGGACCTGCGCGAGGTTCTGCAGGACATGGGCCACCACAGGGCCCTGGGGCTCTTCCAGGGTCAAGGTCAGCCGCCAGTCCCGATCAAGTGCAGTGCTTACATTTACTTGTTTATCTGCATAGCACATCTAGGCTTTTGTGCAGATTTGACTTATATTGTTCTTGATGTTGTAGAAAAAAGGAAAGTGCTCTGGGCAAATAGAGTAAAAAAAAACAAAAAAACCCCCAGTATCTTTAAAGTGGAAAGGGGGTCAGTAGTGTCAGTGCCAGTCATCGCGAGGAAACAGAACTTTTCAGAAAATCTGGCCGTCTTTTCTATTGCAGAGTCACCTTCGCCCCCCGGCCATCAACATGCCGAGTCCGCGGGGCAGATGCCGGCAGCTGAAGTCCAGGCATTATCTCCCAGTGAGTAAAGTGAACATTTTACGGTTTACCTGATATGATTCTGTGAATCAGTCCAAATTACATTTCCCCCTTTCCACTGTGATTCAGGCTGGTATTGAATTGTAACTTGCCATGTGTGATTTTAAGCAGTTGAGCATGAATGAAGCAGTGCAAGGAAGGGAGGAGGGAGGGGGCGGGGGGGAGGCCCGGTGTTCAGTCTGGTTTGTCTCTGTATTCCAGTGTACCAGCCACCCACAGTCACTTTCCGAGACGTCCTAGAAGGAACCCGAGATTTCCATCCGGACATGAGAATTGCGGCGGGCCACTTTTCGGATGTCTACAGAGCACAGATTGGAAATGAGACGTATGCAGTGAAGCTTTTTAAGCAGGTGATTGTTGATCCGAACACTCTAAAAGCAACTGACTTACATTTTGGGAAATAATGCTTGTTTGCTCCTTATTTATCTTCTCCTGGCCCTTTATGCGGCCCCTCAGTCCTTTTCCCTTCCTGTTCCTCCGTCCTCTCCCCTCCTTATCACCACTCCTTGTATCCTCTCCTCTCTTCCTTTCCTCTTGTCTCCTTCCCTCTCCTCTCCTCCGTGTCTCCTCTCCTTGTCTCTCCTCTCCTCTCCTCCTCTCCTCCTCGTCTCCTCTCTTGTCTCCTCTCCTCCTCGTCTCCTCTCTCCTCTCCTCCTCTCTCCTCCTCGTCTCCTCTCTCCTCTCTCCTCTCTTCCTCTCGTCTCCTCTCTCGTCTCCTCTCCTCCTCTCTCCTCCTCGTCTCCTCTCTCCTCTCCTCTCTTCCTCTCGTCTCCTCTCTCCTCTCCTCTCCTCCTCTCTCGTCTCCTCTCCTCCTCGTCTCCTCTCTCCTCTCCTCTCTTCCTCTCGTCTCCTCTCTCCTCTCCTCTCCTCCTCTCTCGTCTCCTCTCCTCCTCGTCTCCTCTCTCCTCTCCTCTCCTCCTCTCTCCTCCTCTCTCCTCTCCTCTCCTCTCTCCTCTCCTCCTCTCTCCTCTCCTCTCCTCTCCTGCTCGTCTCCTCTCTCCTCTCCTCCTCTCTCCTCTCTTCCTCTCGTCTCCTCTCCTCCCCTCTCCTCCTCGTCTCCTCTCTCCTCTCTTCCTCTCGTCTCCTCTCTCGTCTCCTCTCCTTCTCGTCTCCTCTCTCCTCTCCTCTCCTCCTCTCTCCTCCTCGTCTCCTCTCTCGTCTCCTCTCCTCCTCTCTCGTCTCCTCTCCTCCTCGTCTCCTCTCTCCTCTCCTCTCCTCCTCTCTCCTCCTCGTCTCCTCTCTCCTCTCCTCTCCTCCTCTCTCCTCCTCGTCTCCTCTCTCGTCTCCTCTCTCGTCTCCTCTCCTCCTCGTCTCCTCTCTCCTCCTCTCTCCTCTCCTCTCCTCTCCTCTCCTCCTCGTCTCCTCTCTCCTCTCCTCTCCTCCTCGTCTCCTCTCCTCCTCTCTCCTCCTCGTCTCCTCTCCTCTCTCCTCTCCTCTCCTCCTCTCTCCTCTCCTCCTCTCTCCTCTCTTCCTCTCGTCTCCTCTCTCGTCTCCTCTCCTCCTCTCTCCTCTCTTCCTCTCGTCTCCTCTCTCGTCTCTTCTCTCCTCTCCTCCTCTCTCCTCTCTTCCTCTCGTCTCCTCTCTCGTCTCTTCTCTCCTCTCCTCTCGTCTCCTCTCTCGTCTCTTCTCTCCTCTCCTCTCCTCCTCTCTCCTCTCTTCCTCTCGTCTCCTCTCTCGTCTCTTCTCTCCTCTCCTCCTCTCTCCTCTCCTCCTCTCTCCTCTCTTCCTCTCGTCTCCTCTCTCGTCTCCTCTCCTCCTCTCTCCTCTCTTCCTCTCGTCTCCTCTCTCGTCTCTTCTCTCCTCTCCTCCTCTCTCCTCTCTTCCTCTCGTCTCCTCTCTCGTCTCTTCTCTCCTCTCCTCTCCTCCTCTCTCGTCTCGTCTCCTCCTCGTCTCCTCTCCTCCTCTCTCCTCCTCGTCTCCTCTCCTCTCTCCTCTCCTCTCCTCCTCTCTCCTCTCCTCCTCTCTCCTCTCTTCCTCTCGTCTCCTCTCTCGTCTCCTCTCCTCCTCTCTCCTCTCTTCCTCTCGTCTCCTCTCTCGTCTCTTCTCTCCTCTCCTCCTCTCTCCTCTCTTCCTCTCGTCTCCTCTCTCGTCTCTTCTCTCCTCTCCTCTCGTCTCCTCTCTCGTCTCTTCTCTCCTCTCCTCTCCTCCTCTCTCCTCTCTTCCTCTCGTCTCCTCTCTCGTCTCTTCTCTCCTCTCCTCCTCTCTCCTCTCCTCCTCTCTCCTCTCTTCCTCTCGTCTCCTCTCTCGTCTCCTCTCCTCCTCTCTCCTCTCTTCCTCTCGTCTCCTCTCTCGTCTCTTCTCTCCTCTCCTCCTCTCTCCTCTCTTCCTCTCGTCTCCTCTCTCGTCTCTTCTCTCCTCTCCTCTCCTCCTCTCTCGTCTCGTCTCCTCCTCGTCTCCTCTCTCCTCTCCTCTCCTCCTCTCTCGTCTCCTCTCCTCCTCGTCTCCTCTCTCCTCCTCTCTCCTCTCCTCCTCGTCTCCTCTCCTCTCTCCTCTCCTCTCCTCCTCGTCTCCTCTCCTCCTCTCTCCTCTCTTCCTCTCGTCTCCTCTCTCGTCTCCTCTCCTCCTCTCTCCTCTCGTCTCCTCTCTCGTCTCTTCTCTCCTCTCCTCTCCTCCCCTCTCGTCTCCTCTCCTCCTCGTCTCCTCTCTCCTCTCTTCCTCTCGTCTCCTCTCTCGTCTCTTCTCTCCTCTCCTCTCCTCCTCTCTCGTCTCCTCTCCTCCTCGTCTCCTCTCTCCTCTCCTCTCCTCCTCGTCTCCTCTCTCCTCTCCTCTCCTCCTCTCTCGTCTCCTCTCCTCCTCGTCTCCTCTCTCCTCTCCTCTCCTCTCCTCCTCTCTCCTCCTCGTCTCCTCTCTCGTCTCCTCTCCTCCTCGTCTCCTCTCTCCTCCTCTCTTCTCCTCTCCTCCTCGTCTCCTCTCCTCTCTCCTCCTCGTCTCGTCTCCTCTCCTCTCTCCTCTCCTCTCCTCGTCTCCTCTCTCCTCCTCGTCTCGTCTCCTCTCCTCCTCTCTCCTCCTCGTCTCCTCTCGTCTCCTCTCCTCCTCCTCTCCTCTCTCCTCTCCTCCTCTCTCCTCCTCGTCTCGTCTCGTCTCCTCTCTCCTCTCCTCTCCTCGTCTCCTCTCTCCTCCTCGTCTCCTCTCCTCTCTCCTCCTCTCTCCTCCTCGTCTCGTCTCCTCTCCTCTCTCCTCTCCTCTCCTCGTCTCCTCTCTCCTCCTCGTCTCCTCTCCTCTCCTCCTCTCTCCTCCTCGTCTCCTCTCGTCTCCTCTCCTCCTCGTCTCCTCTCTCCTCTCCTCCTCTCTCCTCCTCGTCTCGTCTCCTCTCCTCTCTCCTCTCCTCATCTCCTCTCTCCTCCTCGTCTCCTCTCCTCTCTCCTCCTCTCTCCTCCTCGTCTCGTCTCCTCTCCTCTCTCCTCTCCTCTCCTCGTCTCCTCTCTCCTCCTCGTCTCCTCTCCTCTCCTCCTCTCTCCTCCTCGTCTCCTCCTCGTCTCCTCTCCTCTCCTCCTCTCTCCTCCTCGTCTCCTCTCGTCTCCTCTCCTCTCCTCTCTCCTCTCCTCCTCTCTCCTCTCTTCTCCTGGCCTGTGTGACTGAGCGTTTCGATACCTTCCCAGTATTTATACAGCACCCAGACCTGCTTTATAATCAAACAAGGACATGGAGATCTCACTCTCTACAATATGGGACCTTTAATGCAAGAGTTAAAAAGCCCATTGACACTTTCACAAAATAATCTTAACATGAGGTCCACTTTATTATTGCCTTTGTGTACCTACAGAAGCAGTTTATATTGTGTATACTCTTCTACATTTACTGTTGGGGTGATGATTGCCACAAAGAGCACCCAACTGAAATATATTCCTTATCCCTCATTCTCCAGATAAACAAGGCATCTTGGAAGAAGGTGTGGGATATCTTCAGAAAAGAAATGGAAGTTCATCATTTGTACGTTGTCGACCCTCCTCTCTCTCTCTCTCTCTCTCTCTCTCTCAAAGATGCCTTTCTCTGTTGAGTGCGTTCAATGTGCAGTGCGGCGATGTGTTACAGGTACCAGCATCCAAACATCTTGGAGCTGCTGTGCTGTTTCTCCGATGAAGGCCGCTACTGTTTGGTCCATCCTTACCTCCCCAACGGATCGCTCTTCCGCAGACTGCACCGTCAGGTAGACCTTGAATTTTAGCGACGGCTGCTGGCTCACTGCGGTTGTCGGTCCTGCTGCCTGTCCGTTAGGAAGTGGAAGTGCCCCTTGTTTACCGAGCCAGAGCCAAACAGTTGCTAGGTAACACACGCAGTCAGTATCCGAAAGCAGGAAGTGAACTTGTGGTAGTGTGGTACGGTGGTTTTGCGAGTTTGTGCTGTTACGTAATTAAATTGCTGATATTTAGAGTCACGTAAGCAAATCCTTCGTCCTTTATTTGACCACACGTTTTGCCTGCGTTACCATGAGTTAGAATTTAAAATGTACAATCTGCAGTGCGATGAAGGCATTTCATGTCACGTGAACACAATTATTATTAGCAGTGTAGATGGCTTAAGCAGGTCTTTTCTGAAAGTATTCCCTGTAATGGCACTCTTTGTGTAAACACACCCACATTTTAACTAACTGAACGCAAGGCACAGGCGGCGCTGGTAAACCTGAATGCCTTTTATTGCCAAGGACAAGAAAAGGAAAAAGAAACATATTTCACCGTATTAAAGTGACTTAAGCTGAAGTCTAACTGCACGGACGCCAGCGTTCTCAAATATCTGCGTAGTGAGAGTTTATTTGCAGCTTCTGACGCACTGATTTTTAGATTAATAATTAACTATATAATTCTACGGGAGAGGCAACAAATGGTAATATGGACTTGTTGTCCTACATTTTATGGGTGCTAAATATCTTGGGGCATTCCGTCAGACACTTTCTGACCTCGATCCTTTCCATTTGAACGATTTTTTTAAATATATATATATATATATACTTTTTCATATTTTGGCTTTGTGTATATATTGCATTTGCACCGGTTTATATTCTTATGTATGACACTTACAGTTCACCTGCTTACGCTTCCGGCACTGCGCACATACGTTTCTTTTGTTTATATTATACACTACTTTGTGCTGCACAACAGTTTCCCTAGGGATAAATCAAGTGTTATCTTATCTTATATGTCCTGTATATCTTAAAATCACTGGCAGCTGCAATCACAGTCTCTGTTTCGTCCTCAAATATTGCTTCCCGTTTCCCCGCTTGTTTGCCATCACGACTGGGAAGAAAAAAAACAAAAAGGGAAATGAAATGACAAAACAAGGAAGCCCAAGTCGGCACAAATGTGTGCGTCGGTAATCTTCTCCAGGCCTCCTTTAAGTTAGTTTGGCTGATTGAAATCGTGTTTTTGTGTCATATCTCAAATGGCAGAATGGGGAGCCCCCTCTGTCCTGGAAGGAGCGTCTCACCATCATCAAGGGGACCGCAAAGGCCTTGCATCACCTGCACACAGCCCAACCCTGCCCAGTGATCTGTGGCAACATCTCCAGGTACCGAGCCACCTAACACACACTCAATCACTCGCGGGGGGGGTTTCCTGCATATAGACTCTCCAAAGACGTTTTTGCGTCTGTCTGCTGCGTCTGCGGAAGTTCAGAAGTTGACGCGGTGTCTGTATGGCTCCTCTGCACAGTGCCAACATACTCTTGGACGACGCCCTGCAGCCCAAGCTGTCTGACTTCGGGTTGGCTCGTCTCCGTCCTCACTCAGCCAGTCAGCACTGCACCATCACTCTGGACGCGAGTTCCCACAGCAACCTGGGATACCTCCCTGAGGAGTACATCCGAGATGGCAAGCTGTCCTTCAGCCTGGATGTTTACAGCTTCGGAATGGTGATTGTGACACGAGCGTACAAGCGCAGGCAAACTTTCTTCATCCAGTGTGTAAATTGGGTTTTGGGTCGGCAGACTGCGAATATGTCGCAGCAGCGGACATTAGAAAAATAAAAGATATGACGTAGCATACGTCAAAACCGAACAGAAGTCCAGTTTAGGGGCATTGATTGGTGATTGTTGCACTTTAAAGGTCCCGTATTGTAGAAAGTGAGATCTCCGTGTTTAAACGAGCCGTCGGGACTTCCTGTAAGGTTGTGATGTCACAGCTGCACAGTCACCGCCCTCTTTCATAACATGGAGTTTTGAAATACGTGCTGTATATTTCGTATGATGTAAATGTCGCTGTAACAAAAACGAGATGAAACATTGTTCATACTTTCTTTCCCCTTGCCGTTAATTCCAGTTTGCTTGCTCTCAGGTCATAATGGAAACATTAACTGGACGGAAGGTCGTAAAGGACACACCTAAACAAACACAGCTGGTGAGTCCCAACGCTGAAGTTTTCTGTATGTGTTATGCTGCATTCCGTTAAGTGTAGGTACCCTACAGAATGCACATCATCGTGTCGGCACCTTGCGAATGTGCCGTGCTTTACCAACCACATGTGTCCCTCTCAGAGAGATTTGCTCGTCGCTGAGGTGGAGGACAGCGGTGGGGTGGACTCCTGTCTGCAGTTCTTGGACGCGGGGGCCGGCCGGTGGCCGACTGCCGTGGCCCTCAGCCTCCTGGGTCTGTCCTTGGACTGCACGGCTTGCCGCCACCGCAGCAGGCCGAGCATGGAGAGTGTGAGCGCTGAGCGTTAATTCTTGACCTTTAGGAACAGTGTGCATAACAAAATATCCCGAAGCTCAAAAAGGTCCCCGTCCTAGCTTTTGGCGCTTTCCACTGTGGATGAGATAAATGCGGTGAATTTTTAACTGTCCTCAGGCACTTCTGGCGTTGAGCAAGCTGCTTCCCCCGCCTAGCTGCCCTCCTGCCGACCAACCCCGTAGCCTGGATGATGGAGCCCTGGTTAATCCCCAGCAGGGCCCCTCAGCCTCCATACCCGTGGAGCACGACGAGCAGCAGAGCCCCCCTTGCTCTCCAGCGCGGGCAGGGCCCCGCGAATGCAGCCAGTCAGAGGTGACGTACCTGAGCGACGTGGGCGCTCATGGCGAGGCAGCGGCAGACCTGTACAGCAGCTGGCCCGTGCAGTGCGGCTGCGCGGCGGAGAGGGGCGGTCTGGCCTGTGAGGACTGCAGGGCCAACGGCTTCACCCCCAACCACTCGGGCAGTCCTCAGGGTAAGTGTTCGTCTTCGATTCCCGCATCACAAAAGCAGAGTTTAGAATACACGTAAGACTCAAACTTGCATATAGTCACATTTGATCGCCTGAAATGTACCCAAGGCGGGTGTGTCAACTCTTCCCGGTGCTTATGGGGGGGGGGGGGGGGGGGTGACAATGACAATGATCTATAATGACCCTGCTCACCTGTCCCATCAAGCAAACCTAATAACCAGTAATCAGTTGCTGTGTCTTGTTAGTTTCAGGTGACCTCAGCGTGGTAGAAAATGCAGCCAAGCAGAGACTGAGGAACAAACTGAGCCTTTATGACCGAGGGCTGATTCACACAGAGGAACTGCTCTCTGAGGCCGGGCTGCAGTAGAGAGCAGACTTCAAGCTGATCGTGTGCCTGGATTTTCACTGATATATAATATAATATATATTAAGATTATTACTGTATTTATTATCGTTTCTTTTGTATTGTGGTTGCTTTTTCTTTGGCCATTTTTCATTTCACTGCACATCCTACATGTGCACGAGACCAATAAAGCTCTTGAATCTTGACATAAGAAAAAAGTTGATTTAAAGTTTATATATATATATATATATATATATATATATATGAGTTATCGAATCTGCACTAGTACTGACCTTTTTTCTTAAATGATACCCAGCACATGTTATGTACAGACTTGGACAATTAGTGTCCAAGAGACAAAAATAAACAATTGCCTAACAATTTGCAGCACGGAAAAACATTCACACCAGTGTAAAAACAGCGTCAACTCCTTTGTGTTTGTTGCGGGTTGCAGTGTGGAACAGTGCAGTGTCGTGTCCGTCAACGCCACCCTTAAAAAGTCAAAAGGGGTTGCAGTGTGCGTGCTGGCTTTTTTTTTTTTTTTTAATTTAAAGTCATTAGTAACAGTCGGTTCATACAAGAGAATACAAGAGTGTATTGACTTTGTGCCGTGTGGATGGATGGATGGATGGATGGATGGATGGGTGGATGGGTGGGTGGAGAAGACACTGGTGGCTGCTCATAGTTCCGTGCTGTGAGCGTGCAGCGCTGCTTTCTCCTGGATGAGGCTGACGAACTCGTGTTTCTCCAGGCAGCCCCGGCACTCCTCTCCCCACGAGGCTAAGATGTTCCTCAGCTCCACGACTCGCAGCTTTTTGAGGCCGTCACTGCTCAGATCCTTCAGCTGAGGCTCTGCAGGCGACCACAAAACATGTCGCGTCCGTCCAAACACACACACACACATGCAAACACTAATTAATAGTTAAGTCTTCGTCGCGCATTTGAACACGCTTTACCGTATCTTAGCTGGCAGATCTGCGTGTCTCTGCTGCTGAGGCGCTGGCAGATCTTCTCCACGGGGACGTGGGAGGCCAGAGGCCGAGACACTGACGCTGTGACACGGGTCGCTGCATCACTGCTGGCTCCAAGGTAGTAACACTAGGACAGCACATAAAGACGAAGGCGTGGAAAGTAAGGGTCTCTCTTATCCCGGGGGTTAGCAGCCCACACACACCAACGACTCGGTACAGAGCAAGGTAGCAGAAAAAATGACATGGTGTTGGTCTGAATGGGGCTATTGGTCAAGTCAACTGGGTATCTTCCAAAGTTGAACCCAGACTACTGAACTCAAGGCCTCACATTTCTTACATGGATGTAACATGTTTCTGCTTCAACTGAGTGTGAACTACTGGATATTGCCCCCCCCCCCCCCAACTCTTCCATTGGAGAAGCACTGGGTGTGTTTTAGTTGCCTAACTTCAACCATAGTTTATGTGCCATACCCAAAATCTTTCCCTAACCTTAACCTTACCCGTACTGTAGCGTACCATGCGCAGATATTAGTCGAAAAAAAAACATACTTTTAGAAACGCTGCCATCGGACAACACAAAGAAATGTGCCTGTTTTACTGTTGCAAAGTAAGCCAACAAGCAAATCTTGAAAAACAGATCGGCAAAAACACCCAAGCCGTCAGATTTGCACAGAAAAAGTGAGGCGAGGCGAGGCGAGGCGTCATGTTCTCACCAGCCTTGCCTCCTTCCCCTGGGCGACAGCGCAGGCCCGCATCAGCTCCTCTTCCACCAGGGCAGGAGTGAGTTCTCTGTGGGCTGAGGTCAGACTGCCATACAGTCTGTGGAGAAAGCCCGCACACACTGCAGACCAGTTCAC
Source organism: Enoplosus armatus (assembly GCF_043641665.1). Classification (NCBI taxonomy): domain Eukaryota; kingdom Metazoa; phylum Chordata; class Actinopteri; order Centrarchiformes; family Enoplosidae; genus Enoplosus; species Enoplosus armatus. The sequence goes on along the minus strand of NC_092201.1, from coordinate 15,990,686 downwards.
TGTTAGTAGGTGGCGAGCAGGCTGCTCATCGATTACTGCTCATTTGTGGACTTTATGGACAAAAAAAAGTACAGGCTATTGGGAGATGCGCTACATTTGAACGAATATACTTCGTGAGCAGTCTGTGTTTTCATTTGTTGATGTGTCAAATATCGCCAATACGCCAATATCTAAACAGCCAATCACATGGCAGCAACTTGCGGCGCTCTCATGTCAACATGGACCAGAAACTAGCGCAGGTGTGCAGCCCGACATCTGCTCACGCTAAAGTCTTGTTTCCATATGTTTTCACTAACCCTTCTCGTTTTTTTAACCGCATATACAGGAGGTTAAAAAGTTTAAATGCGTGCTGCTTTGGAAGTAGTGTGCAGGACACGGGGCCCAAATGTCATAGGTTTTTTTTTTCTTTTTGCACACTTGTGGCTAGCTATGAAAGAAATACACTCATCTGTTTATTTACATTTTGTTTTTGTCTTCAGTACTGGAAAGTGTCTGAATCTGTAGCCTATAGGCCAGTGGTTCCCAACCTTTTTCTTAAGGGACCCCTGTTTTACCATTGTGTATATACACTGACGACCCCCCCCCCCCCCCAACACACACACACATACTATTACAAAAAAGGGGTAAAAGTAGCCCCCTTCTTTTGAAATAGCTATGTATATTTAATCATATCCATTGCACAACAACCAGGAACAGCACAGAATGGTGACAACAGCTGTACAATAAACCTAAATAGTGAGCGTAACACCCGCAGGACGTTTGTGTAAAACTAGCAATTCGTATAACACTCACATGTTGCGATGTGACGACTTTTCCTTTTTATATTTTTAGCAACACAATTCTATGTCCGCATTCATTTCACCATCATGCATACGTTTGAATAGTCCAAGCAGCCTGGCTTTATAATAAATAAATAAATAAATAAATAAATAACCCTTAAATGTAACTGTCTTCTGCACAGAAATTCATAAAATGCATGTATATTTTATTATGTAGAAATTTGTATGTAATGTATCCTTAAAATCAAGAGGGCTTCACGACCGCCCCCTCTGTGGCGCTTTGGCGACCCCTGCTGGGGGTCGCGACCCTCGGTTTGGGAACAACTGTTTAGTCTAATGTCAAAGGTCAGATGTAACTTCCGCAACCTTCTCATATATTATATATATATATATATATATATATATATATATATATATATATATTCGGACTCAAATCATTGTAAGATTATTCAGGAAAAGGGAAACGCACGCACGCACGCACGCACGCACGTTATTATTACGGATGACGACGGCGGCGGTTTTGTGTTTTTTTTGTGACGTTATAAATGAGAGCCAGTGGACGTAACGCACCGTGCAGCCGGTGCCGCGCAGCACGGCTTGTGCTCACACCATGCTGTCTAACCTTCACAGTCGGCTTCCCCAGAGACCGCCGACACCCCCCTGACGAACAGCAGGAAGACGAGGGACAACGCCGACATGGCAGCGCCGGTGCCGCTATTATTAGCTACGTGGGTCGTCGGGTCCTTCCGTGTGGCTCGCGCAGACTCAGGGGACTTCTTTTAAGCGGTCCACCGGTTATACCGACAGCAAAAAGTAACTCATGTTGACTTGTAATTAAAGTTTTTTGGCTTTTTTTTTTTTTTAACGCTGTGGTATATTTTTGATTTATTTATTATCAAGTAAAAAGGTCCGAATACTTAGTTTGGCGATTTAGGCAGTGTTTCAAAAAAAAAAAAATAATAATAATAATAACAGAAGATTCTACAAGCTATGTGTGGTTTAGTATTGCATCTGGGTTAAGCTAGTATTATTACTGCTGTTGTTTTTATTATATGTTATCAAATAATAATAAGAATATATATTTTTTTATTATTGAACAATCTCTCAATTACAAACATATATTATATTAAAAATACAAATAAAGGAATGGAATATTTGAAAGTGTCTGTCTGCTGTTGTGCTAACAAGTTTCATTGCGTTTTTATTTTTCGTGGCTGGAGAGATTACACCAAGCCTCGGTTTCACTTTCATGCACTTGGATTATTTGTGCCACTGCCCGCGACGAGTCCATAAATCATAAATCATAAATTTTGTGTTATTCCGTTTCTGAGTTGCGTAGGTCGCCTTTATTCTGAAAAAAAAAAAAATAAAATCTACCGGAAGTTGGTCCTGAGAGCGGAAGACGGGAAAGTAGGGCCGCGTACGCGTGGTGCAGCACCGGGAGCCTTCAGCATGGCTGCGATCGGAGTCCACTTCGGATACACATGCGCTTGTGTGGCGATATTTAAGGTGAGCGGCGCTCAGTTTACTTTCTGCCGTCCCTTCGCAGTGTGTAGCAATATGTTCATCCAATCGTGGCACTCCACCCGGAAAACGAAGAGCATGGGAAGAAGCCGGGTCGGAGTCCCGGGTTATGAAGGCGTTCAAAAGGAAAACGGGACAATGTCTGTGTTTTCTTGTTTTTTTTTTTTTGGTCTTGGAATTGGTAATCTAGGAGAAGAAAACCAAAACCATCTTTTTTTCTTCTTCTTCTTCTTCTGCTGTTTTGTGCTGGTTCCCCGCTTCGCGCATGCGCAGTCTGGGAGCACGCACATTTAAGGGAAGTTTGGGAGGCATTTTCGAAATAAATGAAGTGATTTCCTAATAAGATATGAGTCAGCTGTGATCAGGGGATAATGGGGTCAGTTGAAGGGACCCTGTCAGGAGCCCCTAAATCCACAAACCACACGTAGACGTGGATGTGCAGAGATTCGTTGTCTTGTCTGTTCAACTAATCAATGAATCGATTAACTGTTTGTGCCCTATTAATTCACAGCTGAAATGATGATGATGTGTGTGTGTGTGTGTGTGTGGTTCAGGACGGGCGGGCCGATGTGGTGGCTAATGATGCAGGAGACCGAGTGACTCCAGCCGTTGTGGCGTACAGAGACACTGAGCAGGTACAATACACGCCTTACTGCTCCTCACGTCCAGTTTTCCCTCAAGGGACCGCAACATAACCTGGGGGGGGGGGGGGTGTTTGTCAGTCTGCTTATTGGCTGATTTCTTTTCTTTCTTCTTTTTTTAAATCTTCTGCAGATTGTAGGTATCGCAGCAAAGCAAGGACGGGTCCGCAACGCTGCCAACACAGTTGTCAAAGTGAAGCAAGTGCTGGGGAGAAGGTGACGCGCTCGATACGGTCTTGTCTTTTTTTGTTGTTGTTGTTGTTGTTGTTGTTGCATGCAACCCTCAGCTCAGGCACATTACAGATGATTCGCATCTTTCTCTGTCTCTCGATGTGCAGCTTTGACGATCCAGAGACGCAAATTCACAAAGCGGAGACCAAGTGTCAGGTGAGTTTGCCCCCCCCGTGTCTCTTTACCCCAGCATGTCTTAAACGTGGATTTTGTGCGGTACTCAGTGTGAGCAGTGGTGGCTGTGTTCAGGTGGTCAACAGAGAGGAGAAGCCTTACTATGAGATCACGGCGGGAGAACACCCGGCGCACGTCGCTCCCGAGGATGTTGCGAAACTCATCTTCCGCAAAATGAAAGGTAGTTTGTGGGAAAACGCTCTCTCGCACACGCATACAGATGCACGCTTTGCACGTAAAACAGCGAGTTGATTCCCATTTTCACAGAAACGGCTCAGTCGGCTCTGGGCTCCGACGTCACCGACACGGTCATCACCGTCCCCTTTGAGTTCGCGCATGCCCAGAAACGTGCTCTGAGGTAAGGCCGCACCACGACCCGTTCCAACTGTTTTTGCTTTTTGTTTGTTTGAAGTAAGAAATTTGTTTTTTGCGCAGGGAGGCAGCTGAAGCCGCAGGGTTTCATGTGCTGAGGCTGATCCACGAGCCTGCCGCTGCTCTGTTGGCCTACAACATCGGACAGGACTGTTCTTCGGGAAAGAGGTACGGCCTTTTTACATGCATCAGTCAACAATGTACATGTATGGGTATGACGCACGAGTGTACCCCGGGGTGTGTCGGTGCGCCGCGACGTCTCTGATTGGGTCGCCGGTCGCAATGCACTCGACTCACGCCGACCTGTTGCTGCGTTGACAGCCACGTCCTGGTGTACAAGCTGGGCGGGACGTCCCTGAGCGCGACGGTGCTGCAGGTCAACGGGGGAATGTTCCGGGTTCTCAACACCCACACCGACCACAGCATCGGAGGAGAGAGCTTCACGCAGGCCCTGGCCCAGCACCTCGCCGCCGAGTTCAAACGGTAGCCGCCGCTCCGTGGAGCTCTCCTTACACTTTGATATGGCGCTGCAATTATTGTGGCCAATACGTTCCTGGAATACCAATGGTGTGTACACTATTAATGTGCACTTCACTGCCAGTTCATTATGTAATATGTCTGTTTGTTGTGCAGCACCTTTAAGCACGACGTGAGCGGCAACGCCCGGGCCATGATGAAGCTGATGAACGGAGCAGACATGGCCAAACACTCCCTGTCCTCGCTGAGCTCGGCCAACTGCTTCGTCGACTCCCTGCACGACGGCATCGACTTCGAGTGCAACGTCTCCAGGTGAGCCGAGTTGACCCGACCCCAAATGAACAGGGTGAGGGATGAGCAGTCGTCGTAAAACCTGACGCCCCTCCCTCTGTGCGGTGTTTTCAGAGCCCGATTTGAGCTGCTCTGCTCCTCGCTCTTCAACAAGAGCGTCCAGCCAATCAGACCCCTGCTGGAGGAGGTGGGACTCTCCACTAGTGACATTAACAAGGTATGGTGTGTGTGTGTGTGTGTGTGTGTGTGTGTGTGTGTGTGTGTGTGTGTGTGTGTGTGTGTGACGTGGTTACGGCCGCATGTGCTGTCATTTATTAACTGCGGTGATGTGATGAGGTGGTGAGCTTTTATTTTGATAGTGAATTGGTATGAATGCGAGTTAAAGAAAATAAAAGCCCGGTAATAAATGTTAACATGCTTTTTCATGTGATGGGTGTGTTTTTTTTTTTTTTTTTAAGGTGGTTCTTTGCGGGGGCTCGGCCAGGATCCCTCGTCTCCAGCAGATGATCCGTGAGATGTTCGGCGAGGTGGAGCTTCTCAGCTCGGCGCCTCCTGACGAGGTCATCGCTGTGGGCGCGGCACTGGAGGCAGGCTTGCTGGTTGGCAGAGAGGGCCTCGCCCCCGAGGAAGAGTCTGTCACAGTGGACGTTTCTGCCACTGACATACTAGTGAAGGTATACTGCTCAATTAAACACACACAATATGGCGGCCTGAACCTGATCTGCTCTAAATAACTGAATGCATTCATTCCAATCTTTTCTGTCCGGCTTGGTGGCGCGTGTGTGTGTGTGTGTGTGTGTGTTGCAGGAGGTGGATGAATCCGGAGCCGAGGTGTTCACTGTGCTCCTCCCGTCGGGCACGCCCCTCCCTGCCCGCAGACATCACATCCTGAGTGGAGGGGGGAAACTGTCCTCCCTCTGTCTGGAGATTTACCAGAGATTTGTCACCGAGCAGCCAGAAAAGCTAGCCAAGGTATAGAAAAACCACCAGCACTGGATCGAACGCCGAAAAAGCAACCAACACTTCCTGATTTTTTTTTGGGGGGGGGGGGTGGGGGTAGGGGTTTGAGCACCCAGGAGCACCTTCAGGTCTTCATCGTAGCAAACAGCATAACATTACTAGCTTTGTTTACTAATAGGTCAATAGGGCATTGCAGTATGCCAAGCTGATAGTGAATTCTTAGAGCGCCCTCTGCTGGATCACAAGGTAAACTACTGGTTTTTACAGGGGGGGGTTCTTAAAACTATGATAAAGTCCCTCCGGTCCGAAAAACGCCCAATGACCTGAAACTCGCCATTAAAGCTGCAGGTTCATCACTACCAGAGATCCCTTTGGCATAGAAATATCCGTTATAGCCACTTTAATGACTCAGTGCAGTTTATCAAGCTATGTAATACAAATGTATATGGCAGAATGTTGTAGCAGTTTTTGCAAAACCTTTTTGAGTATTTAAATGTTCTGATTTTGGCTGGTATTCTTAAAAAAAAAATATGTGTGTGTGTGTGTGTGTAGATTATCTTGAAAGACCTGCAGCCGAGAGATGAGAACCACGACATCGACACCGTGGTGACCATGAAGAGGTATGCACCCCTCCAGGGTCGTGGGGCCATTTGATGTGAGCTGCTGTCGTCATTTCTGTGTTATTTATTTATTTGTTTGTTTATTTTTTTTTTTTTTTTTGCAGGGACGGCTCCGTTCACGTTTCCTGCGTAGAGCAGAGCACCGGGAGGCCGGAGGTCGTCACCATAGCAGCTGCGTCGTGAAGCCACTGACACACCACCACACTCTGTCAGTGCAATGTTTTTTTTTGTTTTGTTTTTTTTGTCTGACTCAATAAACATAATCAAACCCAAACTATGTGCCCACATTTATTACCTTCCGGATTTCTATACACTCATGGAATAATGCAGAATGCGCCATCTTAAAGGCCCCACATGATGCTCATTTCCAGCTCTACAGTTTTATTCTGGGAGTCCACTAGAGCAGCTTTGCATGATTCACAGTTCATAAAAAGTCCTTATTTCTCTCCTCCTGGCCCTTTCTGCAGCCCCCTCAGTCCCCCACCCCCCCCCGTCTGAAACAAGCCGTTTGAGACAAACTGAACAGTGTTGACCAGTATAGAGTCTGATTATTGTCAGCAACATCAAATCACATGAGAATAAATGTTGATTCCTGCTCATGAAACATTTGCTTTATTATTATTTTTATGATATGACTCAAACCACTGCACTGTTTTCCCCCCCAAGTCCTGTACATACTGGCTGTGAAGTGATCCTTTTGTACGAGATGACCTCCCCTGGTGACCGGTAACTCCTTCAATGTATATATATATATATATATTTTACATATAGTGAGCACTGTATCCTTTACTAGCTGAACTATAGGCATCAACAGGGCATGGTGTGTGGTTTGTTTCATCAGTCGTGATGCTTCAGGTTGTAAAGAAAAGGAAAAAAAAAGAAAAACATTGCATCCATGTTTCTTGAAATGTTTTATATGGTATTACTATATTTAAACGTGACATGCGTCATACAGGAGTCTATCATGGCACGTATTACACTCATTCCATCCTGTCCACACTCACACGTTTGTCCACGCTCTCTATATAGGATGTGGGGGTTTGGGCGCAGTCTTTGGGTTCCAGTGGCACTTCAGTCGTGACGGGAGTGAACAACACCTGCGTGTCAGTCAGCATCCTCACACCCCTGCAGATAGAAAACACAACGAGAACTGCAGCTCTTCATCCGCGTAGTCCCTAAACCCATTCCATTCCGGCGAGTTGGTATTTCCTTTCAGCACCCGTGCTCCGGAACGATGCGACACTTGAGGATCTTCAGATAGTTCTTGACCTTGTTGGAGTCTCGGCGAAAGCAGTAGAGGAGGTCATAGTCTTTCATCAGGCCGCCAGACGCCAGCGAGGCCTCGGGGGAGGCCAGGCCGCTGACAGAGTTGCTTATTATCCCCAGCGTCTGCATCTGGAGCAGAGAGGACAGACACACACCCACACACACACACACACGTCAAGCTTTCAGAACCAGATCTCCAAACACCATTTTATTTGGCGCCACAGAATCATGTTCATTCACTTGTGCATTCACACAAGACCAGCACGAGTACCTTCTCCGCCACCTTCTCCACGCCCTTGCGTAGCTCGTGCACCATGTCGCTCATCTCCAGGGCTTTGTTGGAGCTGAAGTTGTTGAAGTCGTGGTGGTGAGCCATGCTCTGGTGGAAGTGCCACAGAGGATCCCTCCACGCCACCAGGAGCTTCAGGATCACCTCCGTCAGCTCCTCTCTCTACAGCGGCGGGCAGGACAGGTTCAAGCCGGAGCCGTCACAGTGGTGTGCGGTTAGGATGGACGTTTGGGGATGATGCGGGGGATAAAAGGAAAAGGGACGAGACAGAAAGCAGCATGAAGAAACACAAATAATGCGTGTAAACATTGAGGGAGGTGGGGGGGGGGGGGGGGGGGCGAATGCACAGCATGCATCCATGCGGAGGTGTGGTGCACAAGGGAGGAGAAGATGTGGACAGTGCATGCCAACGAGAGGACATATCTTTTTCTTTTTTCTTTTTTTTTTTTTTTAAATTCTATTATCATAAAAGCTTAATTCACCGCCATTCTCTGAGCGTTCTCCTTGCCGTTTGGGGTGAGGATGGTGGAGGTGTGACAGTTGCGGCTGACCCGGCCGATGTGATTCTTGCTGGGCAGGAAGTACTGCTCCTGGCAGGGCGAAAACACGGACGCAGACAGAAGAATGAAATGTCGAGAGGTCGGGGTGTCGTCCAAATGTCAGCTGTGGGCTGCGAGTGTACAGGAGCGATGAATGAAATAGTAGAAGGGCCTTGCTATTGCAAAACAATCGCAGACGCCTTAGGGTATGTATGTCTTTGTTTGTGTGTGTGTGTGTGTGTGTGTGTGTGTGTGGTGTATCAGTTGCCAGTTAACTAGGTCTAATGCAACAGTCCTCCCAGTCCAGGACTTGGTTGAAACCGTTTTAGAGAGGCGTTGACTCTGCATTGCCTTATACCGAGGGGTGTTTCTATTATTTTGTCCACCGCCTTTACATCAATGAGGGGGGGCGGGGACTAAATGATAGAAGCGTGTCTCTGCGCGTTGCATGAAGGACCTCTGTGCAAGTTTCAACACAAACTGGCACACCGGTGTGCCTACTAAACCCGGCGACGTTGAATGCGCCTTGACCACGACTCCTCTACCCTGAGCTTCGAAATTTCCACATGTTCTGCCAAACATGACCGTCACCATTACAAAAGCCAGAGAGAGAGAGAGAGACAGCAGAAAGAGACTCACAAACTCGGAGTGAAGGTCATTGGAAATGCCGTGCATCCTGGCCGAGTGCTGGATGACCCGGTCAAACAGGTTGGCCAGGGAGAGGACGGGGCACCCGGCTTGGGCACCGCCACAGATGGGTGCTGCGCCCGCGCCGGCCAGTCGGCTGCAGAGCAACAGGCAGACCAACGGCACCCACGCAACCGACACTTGGTTCCGAACGGAGCGAAGACCGAGGGAGGAGCAAATAAAACTTAGATGAGATGAATCATTTCCACACCCAAACACACACAGCAAGTCTCAACCAAATATCTTATTTCTGAAGAATCTGCGGTGAGGTCACGCAGATAAACAAATAAAGAGGCAAAGCACCACAGTGGAGAGGTGAGTAGGAAGGGGGACAGGGTGGCGCAGTTCCTCTTACCTGATCTGGTGTTTCCGGGCATCCTGCGGGGCGCGGAGAGGCTCCTGTCTCAGAGCAGAGGGTGCAGAGGCTCTTCTGTTCCTGAGACCCCCGCAGCTTCGTATGAGGGTCCCTCGCTGACCATTTCCCTTTTACACTTTCATGTCAAAGAGAAAAGCGAGGGGGGTGGAGAGAGAGAGAGAGAGAGAGAGAGAGAGAGAGAGGGAGAGGGAGAGGGTGGGGGCTCTCCTGTGAGTCAGACGTTAGCACTCAGGTAATCAGAAAATTAATTTTTCTGCCACATACAGTGCGTAACAAATGTATTAGACCACCTGTCATAAAAATGAGAAAACACAAATATTTTAGAAATCTGTCAAAAACTTGTTTCAAACTAAAAATTGGATTGTTATTTATTAGGCAAATAACAAACTGGAACAACTAAATTGTCCTTATTCACATATATTAACCAAAAATCTGAATATTCTGTACGACCTCCTTTGGCCCTGATAACAGCTTGCATTCTTTGCAACCACAAAACAAATGTTTCTGTTCAGGAACGCAAGTAAATAACTGTCATTCGGCATCTCAATCAAAAAATAATAACGTGCTTTACTATTTTTTTCTGCTTTTTTTGTAAAACAGTAAATTTGAGAATTCATGGATAACAGCAATAATTATATTTTGGCATTAAAGATATCATTTTGATTAAAGAGCTCGGCTTGCACATACTGGTGGATTAACCATTACAGAGACATCAGATATTTTGGTCATCAGCAATACTGTTCATTTAGGGCAGCGGGGGCAAACACCTTACACTGGGTGGGGGGTCTAATACATTTGTTAAGCACTGTATATACCTTAAATTCAAATTATACTCATATGGTAATCATAAATATATGTATGTGTACATATATATATATATATATATATATATATATATATATGTATAATCTGGAACCTGGTTCTTCACTGGACATTTACTCACAAGGTAAATCATCATAAAAGTTGATTTTCACGCATTATTCGAGCAAAATGTTTATTATTTATTTATTTCGGTACATTTTGGTGTGTGACAGCCAGCTGATTTTCGAACTGCCGTCCTTTGTCAGGACGTTTGACATTGACAATACAGAATATATTTCCGGTGCCATCATTTCAGCAACAAACAAAAAAAAAAAAAAAAAAAAAGTCCCTTCGTGCCTACGTCCCACGCTGACCGAGGGTAGTCGTGACATCATCAGCCTAGGTCGTCATCGGGGGCGGTTTCGCCTGGCACATTTCTGTGGTTCACTCCGTCGTCATCGTCATTCATGTCCCTCGAGGAGAGCCACGCCGCCTCACGGAAAGGTCATTACGGAAGCGCCCCGGGGCACCAGTAGAAAGAGTAAGCTTGATGAGTAAGCTTTCTGGGAGCTCCGAGTGACACCGCAAGGGCAGCTGGACGAAAGAAAAAAATATATATACGAATGCCATGTTGTCTGGAAAGGCGGCTGAATGACGTCAAGTGATCTTAGCCCGGATCAGTTCCTCTCTGGTGCAGGCGGTTGATTCACCTTTTTGTGACACGGCGGTCGGGCAAGTTCAGTGGCCATGTAAGGCTGCACTGCAAAACATACGGCATCACCCGAAACACCCCCCCCACCCCTGCTACCTTTGTGGGGTTCACATTTCCTCCGGCGGCACTCACGTGGCTCTGCCAAAAAAAAAAGTGTTGGGTGCGCTGGGTGAAGAAGCCACGGGATTACTAAAGTCACTAAAACACATTCCAGTGGGGACGCATGAATGTGTGTGTGTGTGTGTGTGTGTGTGTGTGTGTGTGTGTGTGTGCCAAATTCACAGCATCGCAGCAATCGTGGTCAGTCCTGCACCGAGCAGGTCAGGTACTAAGAGCTGATGGATCGACACCATGACATCCTGCGCGTGTTCAAGGTCACCGACGTCACCTCCGTACAAAGGAGTGAGCACCTAGTCACCATCCACACACACACACACACACACACACACACAGCTATATTAGTCATAGCGTTACAAAGAGTTCGGTCTAGCCCTCTTCTATATGAAAAGGCTTTGACTGGACATTTCTGTTGTCATGACGACATACGAAGGTCTTAGTTGGTAATAATGAGAGAAAATAATCAAATGTTCTTATTTTCGAAACAGAAAAGATCTGTGAAGGTGAACACACGTGCGTTTCACTCAATGAAAGTTTTGGTGGCGACTGGAGGCCGGTGCTCCACGTGTCTCCGCTGCACGTTCACACACACACACACACACACACACACACACTGGAACATAGTGTTGTTGGGCAGACGGTCTCGTGTTGTCACATTGGGGCTGACCCGCAGAGTAACGGGGTGACTGTTACAGCCGCACATGCCCACAGGCCAGCACCCTGGCGGGGCTCTGCCCTTTCACTCAACTTTTACAGCAACAGCAGCTCCTCCTTTCGACGACCGACCAGGCGACTGAAGCCACAACGCTGTTGAAACGTGGTTTTGTTCAGGATTTACACACGGCAAAAGTTGCAATTTATCTCATTGCCGTAGGCCGTTCAGACTTGATGAATTTCCCATGAATTATTCATCATTTCCCAATAGACCGGAAGTTATTGTGACAGTTACACTGCAGTAACAAGTTCCATTGCAAGAAAGGACATAAAAGTGCAGTGGATCACCAGCAAAGTAGCTAAAAGCGGCTTCATCCTGTTTTGTTCTGACTCACGAAGATCTAAGGCCCCCACCGGGCTCAGATCAAGAGTCTAAACGTGGCTTTTCAGGGTTTTCGTCTTGATAGCTCAGGAACCAAAGCCGAGCAACATCTTTCATTCTTTCCTCCTTGTTGCCACATGCAATGGCTTCCGTCTTGTCTTTCCTTAATTGAAGGAAACTGCATTGCACCCAGCTGTTTACTTGCTCTAAGCACTCATGGAGCGAGTCTGAGGGACCATAGGTGTATACGTGTTGTTATTGCGGAAGTCAAAGAAATGCAGCTTTGCTTTAAACAGCATGGTTTGTATTGGCGATGTGCATCACAGATAAATGCAAAAAGACAAGAAATATTATTTGCAAATTAATTTGCGTCATATACCAAAGCCCCGGAGAAGCTCTTCAAATTGATGCTCGACTCACAAGGTGAAACCTAACCATTTTTCTTTTTATCCAATTTTATTTTTATACTCAACGATTACGAAATTGTGGTAAAAAAAAAAAAAAATTGCTTTCATGTATTTTTGCATTATTATTATTATTATCATCATTATTATTATTATATGAATCTGTTCCTCATGAATGTGACCTTTCATGTTAAGATTCAGTTCAAGGTTCAGTCAGTTACTGTGAAAGAAATGAATAAAATTGTTTTAAATAAAATATAATAAAATTATATATTTTTTAAACATTGTAAAATAACTTGTGTTATTCGCTGTGGCGTCGTTCTGGTATTTATGCGACTCTCCGGTGCCGACGTGGCAACTGCCGTCGTCACACAAAGATGGTTGTTTTCCGTCTCGGCGTGCTCCGGAGATGCAGCGTGGGCGGGACAAGCCTGCAAGGACCCACCTTTCAACAGAGTAAGCGCGACGCAATTATCAACTTGTCGGTGTTTGAGGTCACACGTGGACGAGGGGTAAAACAAAAACCTGGGCGCGCAGTGGCGCCCGACCGCGCCCGAGGGCGGCGTGACCGCCCGCGTGTCACGCGCAGACGCAGAGAAACGAGCGCCTCCCTCCCCGGTGCCTTCCTCGCAAGTTTGTTGACAGCATTGGAGAGGAAAGATGGCGGCGCCCACGGACGAGTTTTCGAATTGCCAAGCCAGCGAATCTCTTTCAGCAGATTCGGGGGAGCTGCGGGACTATGTGCTGGATTTCCTGGAGAAGGAGGTAGGCAGCGACCCCAAGTCGTTGAGGAACGTTGGCGACCTGCTGGAAAAGTTGCGAGAGGAAAACAACGTACTGGAGGAACAGGTGAGTTAACAGTCCTCCTGCGTCGCCGTGTGTATTTGACGTTAATACTGCATCTCAACGGGTTTATACGGGGCTTATAACGCGCTGTGTTCTTACAGTAACCAATTAAACCTGTAGTATTCTTCATTTAAAGCAAATACTCTTAAAGGGCTTAGCACACGGCCGCTGTACGAAACCACTCGAACCCACCACAGGTGTTTCGGTTTAACGGGTGGCCCTGTTAACTGGCGACTTTCCGCCGAAATGCGTCAGTTGTTGTCGTAGTTACGGCAGCTGTTGAAAACGTGTCTCATACTGACACTCGGTCGCATAATTTCGAACGTCGCTTGTTGCTGGGGAGTTTGTTGAAAACCGGAAGTGAGCTGTCGTAACTACGACAACGACAGACGCATTTCGGCTGAGAGTCGCCAGGTGACAGGGTCGCTCCTTGAACCGCAGCACCGGTGGTGACGGCGCAACAGAGATCCCCCGCCAATACAGCCAGTGTAAACGTAAACATGGCACCATCACTGCATCCAGACGATCCGCAGTCTGTGCTCGTCACTGTGTCAAATGTCATTTTCGATCAGAACCATTTCTCTCTTCCCAGACTCTGGAAATCAGGGTGGCGAACTCTTGTCTCTCCTTTGAAAACACTTGGTTGCTATATCAATAACGTTTATCATTATTATTAGTATTATTATTATTATTATTTGTGTCGTTCAGGTTCTGACCGTATCCAGCTCCGTGCCTCCCAAAGTTTCTTCCGCTCTGTCTGCTGCCGAGGAGGCCAGGCGTTCCCTGGAGGACCTGCTGCAGAGAGAGCGAATCATCTCCAACATGTTGCACCAGGTTGGGCGCGCCACCAAGAAAATCCCGCATGTTCATGTTGATTTTTGAAGGAGCAAACAGAGGCAGCGGCTCTCTGATTAGCGCCAAATATCTATATAACGTTGTTTGTCTTGGTGAATCTTTCCGTCCCCCCCCAGCACCTACAGGGGGCCCAGCCTTGGACGGATAATCTCGGCCAGACGCTCAACCAAGTCGACACTATAGAGAGACACATGAAGTACCTGCGGTGCCTTCAACATATAGAAGAGCTCAGGTACTGCAAGTGAGGGTAAAGGTTGTTAGGAGTCGTCAAAGAGAGAGAGGAGAACGTAGACATAAACAGACTTGAGCTGCGATTTATTCACACCATTTAGGTTAATTGTACAGTTAATTGTTCTGTGCTGTTATTGTTTTGTTATTGTGGGCCACTTTTACCCCTTTTTTTTTCTAATTGTATGTGGGTTGTCGGTGTATATACAATGGTAAAACAGGGGGCCCTTAAGAAAAAGGTCGGGAAACAGAGGGTGCTTTTCCCCCCACATGCATTACAAACATGTCACCTGCATTGTGTGCCTGCAGCGCTGCCGTCCAGCAGTGTCTGATGACCAGCAGCGTCTGGGAGGCCATACGGGCGGTGGACGGCATGGCTGCGCTGGACGCCGGCCTGAGCCAGTCTGGGTGCTCGCACCTCCAGGACTTCCTCCGAGAGACGCTTCACTTCTGGCACAAGATCATCAAAGACCGACTTGCCAGGTAGAAAGCCCGCCCCAAGGGTGCGCAAGGACGCCGCCGTGCCTGTCCACTGTGTGAGCTAAATCCCCCCCTCTTCCGTTCTCTCGCAGTGATTTCGAGAAAGTGTTGACTCAGCTTCACTGGCCGATCATCTCCCCCCCAACTCAGTCGCTGACGCCTGCCGCCAATTGTCAGGAGATCAACAGCCAGCTGGAGCTGCTGGTCACACAGCTGCTTGCCCTGCAGACCTCGTATCCTTCAGTCCGGGCTTCTGCGCACACACACTCACACACACACACACACACACACACACACACACACACACACACACACTACAAATTATATTCATATACAACAAAGTTTTGGAGGAAACGTAATGCCACCCGGGTTACAGTCTTTGGTACAAGCAGTAATGCAAATAATAGGATGGATCTCCATGAATTGCCACCAGCACCCCCCCGCCCCCCCCCCCATCCAAATCCATTCCTTAAAAGTCCTTCAGGTGTTGCTACAACAAGCTAACTGCTGCGTTGGCTAATGCAAGGAGCTAGCTACTGCTCAATTAAAAACAAAACAAAAAAACAATGAAAAAAAATCCATAAATACAAAACAATGAAACATAAATTTTGACTAAAATACAAATTTACATTTTCTTCTTCTTCTTCTTCTTATTATTATTATTGCCATTTACAAATTGTTTGCGCGTACTGTATGAACCAGTTCATCACACTCGGTTACAATACAGTGGTAGAGAACTGAAGATCAGCCACACAAGACGGAAAGTGGCGGAAGATGGGGGTGGGGGGTGGGGGCAAGATCCGAAGCGAGGGCGATGCGGGTTTCAGGACACTGCAGGCGCTCCCGTGTTTTTGGCTTCTTTAACTTCCCTTCCCCGGCAGCGATGACCTGGTATCCCAGAGGGCCTTGGCCTCTTGTGCACCCTCGGCCCAGCCTGCTCCTTCAGCCGCACCGCCGTCCCAAGCTGCCCCCCTCTGTCTTCCCATCCAGATCCTGCTGGTGCCGCTCAGCAGGAGGTTCAGATACCACTTCTACGGGAATCGGCAGACCAACTCCCTCAGCAAGGTCTCTCGGCGCACCACGCGTACACACAAAGCACAGAGACGATGTGCAGAATTCAAGATTTACTTTTCAAGTCTTTGGCCGAGCCTTTCAAACCCCCCTCTATCTGCGCATCCTTTCAGCCGGAGTGGTACCTCACGCAGGTTCTGATGTGGATGGGTAACAGCTCGGCGTTCATGGAGGAGAAGATCCAGCCGATACTGGACCGAGCTGGGGCCACCATCAGTGCCAGGGTAAGCTGAAAAGAACATAGAGGAACTTTAATGAATCTACTCACAAGCCACGTGCACGAGAGAGAGCTTTCTTTGGCTTTATGAGTGCATGCTTCTTGGAAAACCCTCCTTCATTTGACTTTATCCTGCATCTCAGGAAAGACCGATGTGTGTGTGTGTGTGTGTGTGTGTGTGTGTGCAGGTGGAGCTGTGTCGAGGCCTGCTGTCTCTCGTCCAGGAGAAGGTGGCCAGCGACGCCTCCAGGCTGCTCTACGACGACACGCTCTTCTGCCACTTGGTGGAGGAGGTGCTGCAGTTTGAGAAGGAGCTGCGGAGCAACCAGTCGTACCCGGCGCCGCTGCCCGGCCTGCTCCACCTCCTGCTGGAGGACGCGACCCTCCAGAAGTGGCTCACTGTGGAAAAGAAGAGTAAGTCGCCGAGCGTCCGAGGGGACGTAGTTTCTGGAGTTAAATGTAGGCTAATTAGTTTATTATTATTGTCTTGCCATCTTATGGTTATGTGTGTGTGTGTGTGTGTGTGTGTGTGTGTGTGTGTGTGTGTGTGTGTGTGTGTGTGTGTGTGTGTGTGAAAAGGTCAAAGGTCCATTCACATTTCCCCAGTAAATACTCACATTGGTACTCTCTCTCAGGTCAATCATTATCATTGTAAGACATCCATAAACATCCTCCTACAGTCCGCTAACTTACACGCCGATATCCCCAAAACTTGGACGGAGCATCGTGACTCTGTGCTCCTCTGTGCACGCAGTGGCCGTGGAGAAGATGGATGCCATGCTGTCGGCCGAGGGGGCGTGGAGCTCCCAGTACAAAGACATCAGTGACATGGACGAGCTGAAGGCCCCGGACTGCGCTGAGACTTTCATGACGCTGCTACAGGTCATCACCGGTAAGACTGCTCGTTTCAGCAACTCGGAGCCCCGTGGGATACAAACAAAATGGGGGACGCGCTCATGAAAAGCCCCTTTTTCCCCTGTCGCCTTGCACTCAGAGCGGTACCGGGCCTTGCCCTGTCCTTCTGCGCAGCTGAAGTTTCTGGGGCTACAGAGAGAACTGGTGGATGACTTCCGCATACGACTCACCCAGGTAACAATGGTACCACTGGTATTACTGAAGGGGAAAAAAAAAAACACACAAGTAATGGCGGAAAGACGGATGACTTTTCAGGAACGCTGCATGCTCATTTATGGACTGAAACCAATTAAAACGGCGAGAGAGAAATGCATGACACGGAGGTGGTTGACATTATTATTATTATTTCTTTTTTCTTTCCAGGTGATGAAGGAGGAGTCCCGCTGCCCGCTGGGCGCCCGTTATTGCGCCATCCTTAATGCCGTCAACTACATTTGCACCATCCTGGGAGACTGGGGAGACAATGTGGTGTGTGCGGAGTTTCGTTAAGTGTTTTTTCAGGATGTTGCCGTTGCCCGTTCAGGCCAGCTGCTTCTATGCTGGTGGTCGAAAATGGCCGCATATTTGTACCACAGACTGCATATAAAGATGGCCAAACTCTCCTGGATACGGCAGCCGCCATCTTGCGCGGGTCATTTGGAGCCAACCTAAAATGACGGAAACCATCTTTGGGGGAAAAATGTATTTGACTGTTTATGCTAACACGTAGGGGGGCGGGGCTTATGACCTATACTGCAGCCTGCCAGCCAGCCACCAGGGGGCGATTGAGACATTTTGGCTTCACTTTTGGGGAGCTGTCATGTCGTCCATCTTTTATATACAGTCTGTGGTTTCTACGTACGTGGCCTGTTGATTTATTCTGACCTACAATGGCCCTTTTATTCCGTCGTAGAGAGGACTGAACATCATGCTCCCTCGTGTTGTTTTACCACTTCCTTTTTTGCTCTGTCTTCAGTTTTTCCTGCAGCTGCAGCAGGCAGCGGTTTCCCTCGGCGAGGAAGTGGTTCTTGGGGGCCTGGGGGTGATGGAGGTGGGCCGCCTGGCTTCTCTGGAGGGCTCTCTGTTTGAAGGTCTGCTGGCGCTGCTGGATCGACTCAAAGGAGACATGATGGGGAGACTGCTGGAATGGACCATGAGAGAAATCGCCGAGAAAGCCAAACCGTACTGCCAAGACAGGTGAGACGTCGTTGATGGGTGCCATGTTAGTCGGTGTTTTAAAACCTCTTATCATAGTTAGGACAGATGTGCACTGACTCCCGGTCAGCTTTGTAGTGGAGGAGCGCGTGATCAGAGAGGACCTGGGCTCTGTGTGTACCGTTTACCAATTTCACTGAACGGGACGGACAGAGTAATAAAAGGTCAGCACAGCTTTATATTCTCTCTCTTGTCTTTTCTTTAGGTGGTTGTCCCTGCCATCTCAGCAGGACCAGTCCACCATGTCCCTGTCCAGTGCGGCATGTCCCATGATGCTCTGTGTGAGGGACAGGTTGTTGAACCTTCATCAGGTCCTGAGTCTTTCTCTGTTCCAACTGGCCTGGCAGGGCCTGGCGGAGAGACTTGACAACTTTCTCTACCAGGATGTAAGAGATTAATACGCACTTAACCCCCCACCCCCACCTCTTGGCGTACAGACTGTGCAGTCCATAAGTGACTCACCAAAAAAACGTAAAAAACAGGGTCAGCTGGTCTACTGGCTCCCTTTATAGCGTCTGCTGCTCCCAAGCCATGCGGTTGGAAGGAAATCTCAACATGTGTCCACGTGTGTCTCTCTCTCTGTCAGGTGATCCTGTCCAATCATTTCAGCGATGGCGGGGCCGCTCAGCTTCAGTTCGACATGACCAGAAACCTATTTCCTCTGTTCGGCCACTACTGCAAAAGACCTGAGAACTTCTTTAAGCAGTGAGTAAGAGAGAGAGAGTGTGTGTGTGTGTGTGTGTGTGTGTGTGTGAGTGAGAGACACCTAGCCAAGCTAAGACCATAAGAAAACCTAGCCACTGAAAAGAACTGTAAGAAAGCCAATTCAAGAGACTCATGCTCTGTCTCCGCAGCGTCAAGGAGGCGTGCATCATCTTGTGTCTCAACGTGGGCTCTGCCATCCTGCTGAGGAACCTGCTTAAAGAGGCAGAGGAGGGGACGGGAGACTGGGCCGGCGCGGGGGACCCTCCGCCGGAGTCCGCGCTGAACGAGTTGGGGGTGTACTGCTTGGCTCCCTGCGACGTGTCGATTCTCCTCAACCTCAGGGCCTCCTGGCCTGGACAGTAACCCAATTCTCCCTGGCGCCGTTTTTGCTGCTGTCAGAATGGGGCGCTTGGCAAATTGTTCTCATTGCATTTAGCATTAGCAGACAGCTAATATTTGTCAAGTTAGGACTGTTCACAACGTGTGTAGTGAGTCATTGTATGAACTCTGTCGTTATTGTGTTGCACTAGTGTTTTTGGGGGGACCTACTTTCCTGTCACCTCCGTTGACTGAAGTACACCACACCAAAGTATAAATAACAGTTGTCCTTTGTCTGGTGGATTATGCAATAAACCCTGCTGCCCTTCAATGCCCTCGCCTTCAGCTGCCCCCATAACTAATTAATGGGTTTCTTGTGTTTATTGTGTGTGTGTGTGTGTGTGTGTCTCTGTGTGATAGCCTCCTTAAAAGGTCCCATATTGTAGAGAGTGAGATCTCCATGTCCTTGTTGGATTATAAAGCAGGTCTGGGTGCTGTATAAATACTGTGAACGTATTAAAACGCTCAGTCCACGGAGAAATGCGCACAGGCCGCATTGTTTCAGACGGAGGGTGAACTGAGGGGCTGCACGAAGGGCCAGTGGAAAATAAAGTGAAGACAGGCTGCTTTTTTTTTTTTTTTCTTTCTTTTCTGAACCACCTTTATGAAGTCCAAAGTGCAGCTTAGTCACTGTTATCTGGATTATGACCAAGGCTTTTCAATTGAACCCCAAACACAAAGTAGTTCTGGGATACAAACCAGTCCCAAAATATTGACCTAATTTACGTTTTCAGATGAGTGTGTGGGTTAATGAGGCACCATCACTTGTCGGTGTAGTCATCTGTTACTGTGATTATTACAATTTAATTTTCATAAAAATTATTTAAACACGTGACAAAACGGGCTATACAATGAAAACAAAAACAAATCCAAATATAGTTTGCAACTAAAACTCTCTGACTAATCAGACCCACTGAGCCAGAGCACATGGTATTTAATTATGGCAATTTGAAGGAATTAATAGGATTATTTCAGCTAGCCAATATGCTAGCCTGAATTCATTCAAGAACCAATAGGCCACTAATAGGGTCCACAGTGTTACACCTGCACACACACACATCCTGTACAATGAGGTCACGCGGTCACATGATGGCCCGACTGGATGAGGTAATCACAGAATGCGTTCTGGCTCCGAAGGTTCTTGTACAAAATGATATCTACTGTTCTCATTGGGATGAGGAGGATCGGCATCTCTGCACACGGGAGCTTTCTGTCCTCAGAGTCTGTGAAGCAGGTTTAAACCCCCCCCCCCCCCCCCCCCACGGGTCATTGGTTTTGCCCACGTCACCTCAGAGGGCAAAGAAACCCGATACGCAGCCAACAGTCAGGCCAACTTTTCTACTCTGCCTTGTCTTGATCGACAACCTGGATGTTGGCTTTCTTCGTCCTGCCTTTGTCTCCAGGTAATTTGAGGTTCTCCTCTGTGATCCCGCTCTCCTCGCCAGAGTCCGAATCCTCCTCAGAGCCCGAAGTCTCCTCTTCATCGTCGGAGTCGCAGTCTGACCCGCTGAGATCCACCAGCGCTACATCCTGAGGACAAGGAGGAAGAAATCACATGACTCAATGAAATCATACTAAATCAATCAATCAAAAAGGGGCCTTCTGAAATGTTTAAATGGAGTTGCTTTGGTCTACCAGAGGGAGGCAGACCGACTCACTCACCATCTCTATGACCCTCTCTGCCTCCTCCACGCTCTCTATGTCAAAGCATCCAGCAGGAGCTTCCTCCATCTGGTGCTTCAGCTTCTCGTTGGCCTCGGCCATTTGAGGCAGGAAGCTCTGCAGCCTCTCCAACACTGACGCACAGCAAAACAGACAAACAAACAAACAAAAAAACACACCATCACACCTCTGGCTCAAATGGGGGTTTTGGGCTTACTGTAGTTTTACTGCAACTAATAGCAAAGCGGAATGCAGGAAAGTGATGTTTGGCCTCACCGCTGCTTCTCGGGACCCTCTCTGTCTGCAGGGATCTGCCAGCCTTTGGTTTGAGGAGAAGCTTCTCACCGAGACCTAGCAGTGAACAGGACAAACATCAAGACACATAGTGTTGACAAAGGCAGCACAAAGTCACAATAAAAGTGACATTCACAGCAGTTAAAAAAAAGGGTCACTGAATACTCCTTATAAAAAATAAAAAAAAAGTAAGCTTTTACAAACTTTTCCCTGATAATAATGTAAGACGAAACGCTTAAAGGAGATGAAGAAAACCTTCAAAACACCTCACTGATTTTATGAAATTACTTTGAAGAACTTAAGAGGAGCTCCAGTTAGCTAGCTAACTTTTTGGTGTACTGTAGCTAAACACAGGCTTGTAACATTCTTATTCTCAGCCCCCCTCCCCCCGCCTCCCCAACACTGTAACTGCTAATAAACGCAAACCTCCTCCGTTGCCACATGACAGCAAAGCCTGCGAACTCGTTTTCTTGACGTTTAATTCCATTTTAGCGGCGACGCGATAGTGTTTTCATCGACATGTGTGTGTGTGTGTGT
The DNA here is from genome assembly GCF_043641665.1 of Enoplosus armatus. Taxonomy (NCBI): domain Eukaryota; kingdom Metazoa; phylum Chordata; class Actinopteri; order Centrarchiformes; family Enoplosidae; genus Enoplosus; species Enoplosus armatus. The sequence continues at coordinate 15,969,008 of NC_092201.1, read as the reverse complement.
GTGTGTGTGTGTGTGTGTGTGTTGCTGGTGGGAACAACATCCGGGTGGATAGGAAGGTACAAATTGACGCCATGATTTATATAGCGCCCTCTACTGTTTGGGAAGGACTTGGACTGTAAAGTTGGCTGTAAAAATATATATGAATATGAACGCGGATGAACAAGTAGGCCATTAAAACATCGTTAAAACTCCTCACTTTGACCGAACTTATCAGAAAATGTAATGAACAGATTACCGTTGTGATAAACACGGTGCACTCTGCGCCTGCGCACTGTAATGAAAAAAAAATATCTGTGGCACTTTTCCTCCCAGTTTAGCGAGAGATCTCACTCTGACTTGTTTTTGTTGTTTTGTTTTTTTTTAACACGAAACCCGTCAGACAGAATCGTGCATATCATGAATTTTCGTATTTGATTTAGTTACGGCATGCTGATTCAGCTAACTTTATCACGTCTACAACATTCTTACCAACACTGTACAGGGGATAAAATCAGGAATGATTAAAGACGTGATAACGTCTGAGGGCGAATCGGAGTGGTTCACCTCTGCTGCATAGACGAGCTTCGGTGGCCCGCCTTTCTCTGACGCGGCTCTCTTGTGCTGGCTGACTGTCAAGGGAGAGGACTCGCATCTCCTGGACGAAATGTCTCCGCCGCAGAAAGGTAACTCATGGGGGAAAAAAAGAAAGAAAGAAATGAAATAAGGTGGCGACTAGAATAAGTAGTTTGCTATTTTCCACGCGTGTTTGCTAACGCCGGCCGCGGTGTTCTCCCGGCTTACGTGTAAAAAAAAAAAAGAGAAAGAAAGTAGGGAGCCATGCGTCTCTGCTGTTTTGATTTCTACACAGCTAGCTAACACGGCACAGTGTTACCTAACGTAAACAAATAGCCGCAACGTCCCAACATTTTCGAGTTTATCTAGGGTTTTGCTTATCCGTAAACGTTAAGCTTGTGCCGTTACACGGAACGCCGTGGACCGAGGCTGAGACGAGACAGGTAATAAAGGCCCGAACAGTGACAAACTGCAGATAAAAAATAAAAACAAAACAAAACAAAACTATAACCTGCTGTCTCCGGACGGCGCGGACCGACTCGCTCACCTTCCCAACCTCCAGAGAAATGCATTGGGGCTAACGGCACCGTGAGCTGTGGTCAGTCGTATAGTGTGTAGGTTCTGTAATGGCGTTGGCACTTTTTTTTATTCAAACTCAAACCTCGTCTCGTTTTGTTGGAAGTAAAGTTGCTTTGGTGTGCAGCTCATTTAGAGCACAGCTGCTCCACATTTAGAGCCTTAGTTCTGTGGTATTTGATTAAGGAGGCTTTGTTCCTCTTTATAAGAAGTGACTCAGCTCTTCCACCTCAGTGTAACAGCTTAAATATTGCCTCAGGCTGTGTTTTCCTGTTCTCCCAGCTATTCTCCCCTCTGTTGTCTTTCCTTGTGTATTCCCCCCCCTCAGGCTGGTGAGTCCAGTTTCTAAAGCGGATGGTGCACCTGAGCCAGTTTTACTGAGTGTCATTTTTACACCCCCTTGTCTCAGACTGGATGACAGGAGATGACACACCGCAGCCCTCGACCACATCATGAGTATCCAGAGTCTGGGAGGAGCTGTAGGGGAGTCCCTGGGCTCTAGCCTGACTGTGCGTATGAGCGGAGCAGGTAGCGGGTGGAGTGCTCTCTCACTGAAGCCTGTTCCCTCTGGGCGGATCGCCTCCCTGTTCCAGACCATGGTCCCCACCGGGTATACCAAGCTACAGGAGGAGCGGCTAGCCATGGTGGACCTCGGCGCTAAACCTGAGGCCGGCTTGCTCCAGAATGGCTACAGACAAGAGACGTCGCACACAGAGGGTCGGCGGCTCCTGGACCGGGCCTCTCGGTCCTCTGTCACTTTATCTGACTGTGGAGACGGGGGCTACTCTGAGACAGAGCCCATGCTGGCCGAGAGGAGGCTCTCTGGGGAGGAGGCAGATGCAGAGGAGGAAGAGGGTGAGGAGGAAGGCCTGGGATCTGCTGTGCAGAATATGCCCAAGGAGTCGCCGCTGGCCATGGCGCTGCAGATCTTGGTGCCTTTCCTGCTGGCTGGCTTTGGAACTGTATCAGCTGGAATGGTGCTGGACATTGTGCAGGTAAGCTGAGCCACAATACGACCATTATTCAAGCAGCAATCAACATAGTTGAGAGCTCAAGACAGGGTGGAATTAAAGGCTAATTCCAGTGTATTACATCTTGGGTCTTATTTTCATAGTTGGGGGCGAAGTTGATTTTTCTTAAAAGTTTGAATCCTACATTGTCTACATGTTCACTAGCTAGCAGTCCTCCTCTTCTTCTAGCTAGCTAGCTACCGTATCTTGGCGCATTACTGAAGCCTGTAGATGAGTGGAATAGTGTGAAACCATAGGCAGGACTGTGTGTCACGTCACCCGCGTGTGCGTGCATCCTGGTGTCGTGTGCATTTGACACAACACAATGGGGAGGCACTGCTCCATAGTGCTACAAGTGGTCTAAAACTCAACTGGGTACCCTTTTTTTTTTTTTTTAACTTGACAGATACAGTGTTGAGTATTTTTTGGGCATTTTTTGAGATCGCCAATTGCAGCGAGGAGACAGAAAGAGAGGGGATGGTAACAAAGGTTTGTACCAGGAACGTTACGATTACATGGTCAGCATCTTAAAGCCCTGCCAACAGTTAGTTTGGGGGGGGTTTTGACATATGTGTTCGGATGTTGCTAAGCTCACCCAGAAAAATTTGAATTTTCTTCTTCCATTCAGCCAACAAGACGGCCGTGAGCAGTAATCCATGTTCATAACATGTCTTTAGAACATATTGCAGTTTTAAACACTTTAATGGAATTACTGCCAGGACTCTTGACAAGCGTGGCAAGTAAGTCTGTTGACGCTGTTCGATTTAGTCCGCAGGTTCACAGGTTTACATGCAAATCAGGAATTTGCCTAATCTAAATGACGGCGTAGCGTTTTCATTTTAATGTTCAAATGAGGCTGAGTGAAAGTGGGCTACTTAGAAGGTCAGAAATGTTTGATATTTTTCAACGGGTTACTTCCTTGTGCCATCCACAGCACTGGGAGGCGTTCCAGTACATCACAGAGATCTTCATCCTGGTCCCTGCTCTGCTCGGCCTCAAGGGAAACCTGGAGATGACTCTGGCCTCGAGGCTGTCCACGGCGGTGAGACAAACACCCGCCGACACCCTCTGAACACAGTCAGAATGGCGCATCACCAGGGTCAAGTTTTTATGCTCAGTTTGAATGGATTTAGCTTTTGTCGCTCAAAAGCTTAGACCGTAAATGTGCAACGGAAATAAACGAATGTATATATAATAATATATAATATAATATATAGGGATGTAATAAACAGTCAGCTAGCACGACTGAAGAACTGACATTCCATATATTCTAATAATGCAGTTTTAGCTGGCTGGTTTTAAAGAGCTACACAGACAGCAATTCCTAACTAGGGGTCGTCCATCTTTCTTTCTACAGATGACGTGTGTAATTTTCTGACACCACTTGTTCTTGTTGTAATTAGACGACTGGAATCTGGCATCATGCCGCATTGACTCAACTGCCATTTGCTTAGTTGACACAAAGCTACTTGGTTGTTTATTTTGTTGAAAAGTTGCCCTGAGAAGTTTCCCCTCTCGCCTCACAACATGTCCCTTTTTCAAGTGGCTGTGGATGGTCCACCAGGTGTGTGTTTGTATGCTTGAACGTCCTGTGCTCCTGTCAGGTGAAATGGAGAAGAAAAGAGAACAGGCTCACTGCCACCACTGGAATCTGGAAGTTCAAGTTATAATTACTTTGGAAAGTATCAAGTAAGAACTATTTTGGAGCGTCTTGAATGGATTTTGGTGTAAGAGCTTTGCGGATTAGGAATTGGCCGAGGAATTTTGCTGTTGTGCCGGAGTGAGGGGTGATTTCTTGCGGAGGGAGGGAGGGAGGTCGGGCCGCTGCAAGCGGGATGGCTGAACAGTCAGAGCAAAAGCTGCAAAAAAGGGAAGAGCCGTGTGGTGGGAACAGGTTTGTTGGATTGTTTGTCAGTGAACCACGAGTGCATTCATTTGCAGCACGTGATATCCCTGCTAAAACTAAGTCACACTCTCCTCAAACCTGTGTATTCACGATCCCGTCCATGTGTGCATGAGGCACTTCGTCAGCAGGACCTGTCCGAGATTCCTCAGTGCGTCCACGTCTCTGCGTTTGTCTGCGCTAGTCAAACTCAAAGTAGGAGAAGCCCACGAAGCGACGGAGCAGAATTCTCTCTTTGTTCGGCTTTTTGGCTCTTCCTGTTGGCCCCCCGTGCTCCCCACATACAGGCTCCACATTCACAGTGCTGTGTCAACACGGACAGCAGAGCCCAGTGTGAGCTGATACTCCTCAGTGGTGTCCTAAAAAAAACCCCAACAATTTGTCTTCATCTTACCGTTGTTCTCCTCAGGCTCGGCTGTGAAACAGGAGTTTGTCAGTGCACAGAAGACATCATAACTGCTTTCCCAGCCTACTAGTCACGTATAAAATCAGTCAGAGCTCTCCTTTCATTGATTAGTCGATTGGCAGAAAATTAGTTTGCAATATTTTGATAATCGGTTAATCTTTGGAGCAATTTCTAAAGCAAGCACAGAAGAAAAATGTACCAACTTCTCAAAAGAACATATTTGCTAGAAAGTAACACCAATTGATACAATTGGTCTACTAAGATGGTCAAATCAGATGAGAGGGTCCAGGCGGTTTTGATAGTCAAATGCTCGGACACAAATCTTACTCTGCCTCACATACTGGGGCCGTGGAGTTTTGACAGACGTGAGGGTCTGCCTCTGCGTCTTTAGACTCTTATAACTCATCCAACTTCATGGATTTGCAATGCTTCTTAAACTGAAATTGAGGCTGGCATAGTTGTAGGCAGTCATGGAAAACTCATATTCTGTCCTATCTCCCAACACAGGTGAATGTAGGCAAGATGGATTCTCCCATAGAGAAGTGGAATCTGATCATAGGCAACCTTGCACTGAAGCAGGTAATCACACACACACACACACACACACACACACACACACACACACAGTTATATTGGCCTTTCATTTCAAAAGAATCAATACTACTGACTGTTCGAATTAGTCCACAATTTTGATTTTTTTATTAGCTTCTACACAAATATGCACGATAAAATGTTCCCTTTCAGCGTGAATGCAGTTTTTAGAGGCAGCTTTTTTTTTTTTTTTTTTTTTTTACTGATTTGGGTTCCATGTTGTGCCGTGAAAATATTGTAATATAATTATTCGGCACACAGTCTCATCTACATATTGCCATGTCATGTTTATATTTATATGGTATGTCACGCCCTTGATACACATCACCACCACCACCGATGGCGGTAAGTGGTTGGATCCAGGCTCTCACTCAGACTGTTCTATTGATCTCTGTCTGCGTAGTAAGACTTGAGCACAGGCTGTGCTAATCATCCACCCACACGCTGATAAACGCCACAACACATGCGGCACGATAGTGTTTTGACGACCTCTTTGTGGATACGTTACGCAATAACATCTGTCAGCAGGATGTGTTGCGTAACCAAAGAATCTACCTGGTCCTCTACACATTGTAAATTACGGCATTTCGCCATCATGTTTATATTGAACAAAAAAAGTAAGCCATCTACTAATCCTGTAAGCACTGTTTGCTTGTTTTCGCACTCATGGTACAGCTTGTTTTCTCTAATCAATGAAAGAGCGCAATAGTAAACACCCCCCGCCCCCCCCCCCCCCAGGTTCAGGCCACTGTGGTGGGTTTCCTGGCTGCTGTAGCAGCCGTGGTTCTCGGTTGGATCCCGGAGGGGAAGTTCCAGATGAGCCACGCTGTGCTGCTCTGCTCCAGCAGCGTGGCCACGGCCTTCATAGCCTCCCTGCTGCAGGGTAAACACACACACACGCACACTGACAGCTGAGTACCACAGTCTAAAATAAACTGTTAATACTGTCGCTGTGGAGAGGCTCGGCCACTTCTGTCCTCTTCACAAACAGCTCACACTTATTTCTTGCTGACGATGACAATGTCTGAAAGTCACCGGCCGAGTGCTCCACCCTTCTTGTGTCATGTTCAGGTATCATCATGGTGGGTGTAATTGTGGGTTCAAAGAAGACTGGCGTCAACCCGGACAACGTAGCCACGCCCATTGCCGCCAGTTTTGGTGACCTCATAACCTTGGCGATCCTGGCCTGGATAAGCCAGGGCCTCTACAAGTGCCTGGGTAGGTGAACAGCTACTACCTTTTTATAGAATACTGCTAGAGTCATAGGCCCGATCATGTCAGTGGTGATTTTACTGTCCTTCCCCTCTTTTACTCCACTCTGGAGTGCCGTCAGCAGGTGTCACAAACCAAACCAAAGCGTTTTCCCATTTCGCACGTTTTGTTTTGGCCTGGTGTGAAAGTTGTCACTTGAACTCTGGTGCAGACCGTAACAACTGGGCCGAGACCACCAAGGGGCCTGTACTACGAAGCAAGGTTCAACATACTCGGGATATTAAGCCTAACAACCGCGATCTCGCCAAGTGGTCCCGCGGCGGCGGTCGTCAGCCCAGGGTTTCCCCAACCAAGCCACGAGCGCGTTCACATTAAAGGGGGGCGGCGTTTGCAGCACTACACGTCCGTGTTGGGATGCGTTTTAATGTCATGGCGATGTACCGCGGTTGACTTAATGCTTACGGGTTCATTTCACACAGAGATCAGTGTGGGTATGAACCGGGCCGGGCCTGAAAGGCAGCAGCGTGAAGTTAGAGATGGTTGTGAACCTCAGGTAAACACTTCCGTCGGTCAGCCAGCAGAGGTCCCTCCCGCCTCACTCTGCAGCGCTGCTCTCCGGTTTCCTGTCCTCCCGCCGCACATTCCTCATGTTTAATTCATGGCACACCCAGACCTGTGTTTGCACCGCCTTGGATTACTCAATACACTGAACACTTGGAGCGGTTGTCCTCTGGAAAGCATCTCATACTAACCTACCCTGTCAGGTCTAATTGTATGACATAGATGTTCACCACCATGAAAGGAACAATTTAGCCCTCTGAGCTAAATGTATTAAACACACTTCAGATTTCATATTTCCATGGCAGGGCAGTGCAGTGAGGCTGTCTGGCTGTGTCACTCTCAGGACAGTGGCTCTGTTGTTCTTGAGCCCAGCCACGCTGACACTTTCCTGCTAAATTGGAACTAATGGTCAGTTTACTCTCAGCTAAACAGATATTTGAGTCACATGATTATTTATTCACGGTGCCTCTAATGCGTCCAGTTTCGAGGCGAACCGGCCGAGCAGAGGTGAGACGCTGGCGGGACATACCTAGCTACGGGAGCCAAGTGGAGTCCGGTCAGGTTTATTTATGAAGCGCTTTCAACAAACAGGATTGTTTAGCGAGTGCTTTAGTGAGAGGACCCAACAATAGATAAAAGCAGGCGTAATGAGAGCATGACCTGGAGCACAAACGCCAAGGAATGGGGCCAGAGCTTGTGAGCACGCACGATATGTGTGTTTGTGTGGCCGTGGCAACATTGGGCCATTTCGGGGCAGTCCCCGAGACAATTGAATACATATCACGCCTCATATCACGCTGTTATGACAAATTGCCCACAATAACAAAGAGAGAGGACATTATCTGTGATGTATTTTAGTATTTTTTTCTATTCACCACATCATTACGTGCAGCCATAAACTGGCAGAAGGCCGTGCCTGGAGCAAAAGTGCCAGAAAGCAGAACAGCTCCACAGTTAAAATGTCTGGGTTGAAGTATGTGTGCTAATATATTTAACATATTCAAAGTTTTCTTCTTCTTCTTTTTTTTTTTTAAATCAGTTTTAATAATTTCACCTTTGTTTCTGAGAAATCAGGATTTTCTCCCCCCGCCATGCATCAGCTTGGCATGGCGGGTGGTTCTAAACGCTTACAATGCCCATAAGCTTAAGCCACCGATGCTGTGGAGAAAGTGGCAGCCGGAGGCGCGAATCCGAGCCGTGGCAAATTCTGAAAGCTTCGTCACTGCAATTTTGAACAAAGCCATTTTGCCACAGCCGCTGAATTCATTCAAAACTGACCCAGAATCAGAAACTGAACTCCTTCACACTGCTGTTTTATGTTTTATTAGGCTCTAGCATCGGCTCGCCACTTGTGGCACACGCAGCAGAGTTTTAAAGCTGCATTGATTTTTTTTTTTTTTTTTTGCCACTTGGGGGCAGCAGAGCTAGCTGTAAACGCATCACAGACATATCGCACCTGCTTCAGGAGCAACATTAACAGTCATTTGGAGTCTTCTTTCTGGCCTCCTGACAAATGTAAGTCCAACATTCAAGTCAGTTGTATTTGTAGAGCTCAATATTACAACTTACAGGCTCATGCCTTTTGAGGTTTTATGAAACCGTCTGTCATCCTTAAGCATGGAAGCTCGCAGCGCATTTCATCACTTATCGGGATCATCCTTTCTACCCCGTGCATCGGAAACATCTTGCCATTTCTCAGCTGAAGGAGGTAGTTGGCAGCCACATCCTTCTTTTTCCTGGCGGAGCGGCTTTTTTTTTTTGTTGTTGCAAAAAATGTAATCCACCGGAGATGGACAGGAATATCAATATACTTGTTCACTGGTTTATTCACAGCAACAGGGATACTCAATGGCAGGGTGTCAGGGGGTTTATGTAAACACTTTAACCTGTAGAAGACCTTAATTGGAGCACGGCTGATAGCCAGCTTACTCTGTGCATGTTAACTCGGTGTCAGATTCCCTTTGCTTCAGCGGGTGGTGGGTTGATGTGGGACAAGGTCCCCCTCTCATATGTGCGACTCAGTATATCTGCCTCAGCTTTATATTTTAGCACTGAAGGTCTGCTAGAGCCCATTATACCCTGAACTGAACAGTGGGGCCTTTCTGCTCTCCATCTTCGAGACCACGGAGATAATAAATCTGGGACGGTTTCCTAATGACAGTTATTTAGTGCTTGGAACAGGATCCCGCTGGAAACATCTGGTGGTGGCTCCAAGCAGGTGCTTTACCCTAATTACTCTTTCAAAATAGTTGTGTTGTGCTATATTGTAGTTTGAACAAAGAGGCATAGTTGCAGAGAGGGAAAGCGGGAGAAAACCTTCCCTGTGTTTGTGTGTTTTCCCCCCTGGGGCTCCCATTTTCTTCTCGCATTCAAAACCATATGCAGCTCAGGTGGATTGGAGACTGAAGCTGGTAAGCTAAATATGGCACCCTTTCCCCTCTCCTCACTACCGTTACTTTAACCTTAATGGAAAACATGTTAAAGGAAAGTCGTGAGGGAGAAACCGACAGATGGATAGAGCAAATGTGTCTGGGAGTGCAAACATGGCGTCCCTCTGTTCGTTTGGTGCTCCTCGGGTTCAGGAAATGGCAAAGAATGTCAAGCGGCTTTCTCATTTAGAGAATTCAGCCAGCTCACGGTTGGAACCTTTTAGCCACGCTAGCATGGACTTAGGGACGGCAGTGCTGGTCGGTTCGAGAAATATCGGATGGCTAGCCGTGGAATTTTGCACAGACATTGACGGCCCCCAGGGGATAACCTCTTAATTTCCTTTGGTGATCCTCTGACTTTTCATCCAGGAGGTCAACATGTTTGGTTCTGAGTGAAATACCTTGACATTACTTTTGGGTGGATTGCCACAAACAATTGTTCAAGTTCCGAGACAAAGCATGCTTGACTTTGACTTTCTCTCTGGCGAAAGTTTTACTTTGTCCAATGTTTTTGGGTTCTGACCAAATACCAGCAGAACTAACGACATTTCCCCCAGCCTCAGCATGCACTTTGGCTAATTAGCAAATCTTAGCATGCTAACACGCTAAAGTAAGGTGGTTTCATTGAAAGCACCCATAAGTCCACATTGTGTCAGTTGGATTGTTGGAATGAGTGTTCACATTTTTTTTTTTTTTTTTAAAAAAGCAAGTAAAAGTAAGTGAAAAATTCCGGTATTGTTACTGAAAGTCAGGTGCCATATTGACACTGGCAGCGAAACCTTTCAAACGTTTCCCTAGTGCATGCTGGGATAGCCTCCAAGCCGCCGCCCAAAGAGGAAAAATGAATCCATCTCTTCCTCTTCCCCCAGACTCCTACCCGTACGTGTCGTCGCTGGTTTGCGCCTTCTTCATGTGTCTGACTCCGCTGTGGATCGTCATCTCCTCCAAGCACCCAGCCAGCCGCACCCTGCTCTACTCCGGATGGGAGCCAGTCATCACTGCCATGGTCATCAGCAGGTGTGTGTGTGTGTGTGTGTTTTGTGTATAGAACTGTGTGTGTGCTTATTCTTCAAAGGGGAAAGAACAGCTATTCTGCGTCTGCAACTCCCAGCGTCTGGTTTGCTTGATGACTCATCCCCTGAAGAAATTGCAGCACCCGAGCAAATACACCCTCGGGTCCCCTTGAGCCTGGCAGCCTTGCTAAAACATCCAGTAGGAAGGAATTGATTGTCTCACTCACTCCTTCTGCCACATTTCTCAGGCTCATACAGAGGAGTGAGAAAATACAATTACAGCAAATACAAATATTGGCTACCGACATCATAACCTGAAAACTATTGTCCTTCTTTTCTCTTGTACTGCCTTTCACTTTCTCTCAGTCTCCGACATGATGAAGCATTTTTAGCACACACACAATTCACTGTGGACATCATTTAGATGAAGATAATGCTGAAGATAATTTCTCTTTCTGTGCCCCCCCCCCCCCTTTTTTTTTTGTCTCTTATTATGTCTGCAGCATCGGAGGGCTCATCCTGGACAAAACAGTGTCTGACCCAAATTTGGCTGGCATCGTAGTGTACACCCCGGTTATCAACGGTGAGTCACAGTATTTGGCACTGCTACTTCCTACACTCTGAATGGCTTCTAGGTGTCTATTGCCCCCCCCCCCCCCCCCCGGTAAAAGACTACACCAAAGGTTTGAATACATCAAGCTTCCTAAATCCTAGGGATTTAGAAAAGAGACGTACATATGTAAAGGAAATTCAGAGCTTGTGTAATTAGATTGCTCTAATCCCTCATCCTGTATTTCTCCTCTGCGGACACAGCTCACAAGGGTACATCCCCCCCCAACAGTTGCGCCACAAGATTGGGGTCAAAAGTGTGTAACTCAATGGCCTTACCTATATACAGTATATGCATGTTCCATATCCAAAAACATTACGGCCTATGCTCTCACAATGTATGGTAACAACATGCCTCTACTTGGAACAGTGTACAGTAAGGACCTGATTTCAAGTCAGTTTTAAATCATTTGGAAATTCTTACTTATTATAGGTCAATGGTTTTAGCCACGCTACCGGCACTAGGGTTATGGCTTTAGGGATGCCGATGTTGGTCTTTGGTCCAGACTGACAGATCTCAACAACAGTCGGAGAGACTGCCAGGAAATTTGGAAAAGACATTCATGGCCCCTCCACAATGAATCCCAATGACTTTGCTCACCCTCTTGACTTTTTACCTCGACTTTTATTGCCAGTTTCATTGAAACATCTCAACAACTATTAGATGGATTGATTGAATCTCAAAGGATTGGATCTAGTTGATCCTCAGTAGATCTCCAGACCAGCTGTTAAACAGTGGAGGAAGAAAATGAACGGCAACGGAAATAGCCACGCTCTCTCTCTCTCTCCCTTCCCCCGGCAACCAGCCTGTAGACACCCATAAGGGAAAAATGCATTACTTTCGCCACTTTACTCAAACCTCTGTTCTGTATCGTCAGTGGAGAGATTGATCAAATCTGCGAGTGTGGTGGTTTGTTCCTGTTTGTAAGCGTGTCGATACGCTGGTGTCCTCTGCATTTCTGACTGATTCTGATTTCCCTGAAAGAAAAATAAGATGTTTGCTCTAAGTAATGGCCCCTAGCATAACTTTGTAGTTAAATGAAAGACTCTTCATTTCTGGGTTATCAGTAAAAGCAAACTTCAGGTCAGAAATGTTTTATCTATATGTTGACTTAAGTCTGTTTCTGGGACTATACTCTGTGAAATACACTGGCTGGTGGTTATAGCCTGTTTTATTTTACACAGCGGATGGCAGCAAGCAGTTGTTGTTGTTTTTTAACGTGGAAGTTCAGGCACAAAGAAACTCTGCCGGTTGTTGTTCGTCTCGTTTATCCCTCTCAGTTTTGCAATTAATGCAGTCTTTGACCCTTCGAGCTGAGATATAGACGAAGTGTTTTTAGACAAAGTGTTTTCGCACAAGATGGATGACACGGCATAGAGTCTATTTGTCTTGTGCCCGGGCAGCTCCCTGGTGTGAATGCATGCGAGTATGGAAACAGAAGAAGCGAGCGTGCTCAGTCAACAGTCCCGGGATAAATGAAGGTTACTAAATAAAGACTCCAAATCCTCATCAGCGTAAATAAGGCACCTAATGAGACTGGTTTAGGCAGTCGGCTTCGGTCCGTCTGTCTCCACTTCACAAAACTGGTCCCCTTCCATTTCCTCTTGCTTCCATCTCCCACTGTTCACTGGCTCAGCCACGGTTGCCAGGGCTCTGGCACCTCCACAACAAGAGATAAGCTTTTAATTTAAATGGCATTAATGAGAGACACTTAACAAGACGGAGTATGATTCTGACTCTAATTGGTTTTCCGCCGTATACGTATTCTGGGCACAAAAACAGCTGGGGAATCAAGCGTGCGTCTGTTTGCGAGGGCAAGGGCGTTTTCATTCTGTGTGTGCGCGGGGGGGGGGGGGATCCAGGTCTCAGCAAACTTTTAGCTGTCTCCGATTTCCGTGCGTTTAACATTTTATTCATGGATGAGGAAACAAGTGAGACGGCCTACTCGTTGTCTTTCGGATGATTTTAAAATGCACCCCCATTCCTGCTTTGATGGGAAAAAAAAAATTTCAACTGAAGGAAGGGCAGACGGAACAGAAACTGTGAAAGGATGGTGTGTGTGTGTGTGTGTGTGTTTGATTAGAAAGGAGCGGGGTGAGGAGATGTGTGGAATGTGATAAGAACAGACAGGCGAAATGAAAGACAGAGGGAGGCAGCCATTACTTCATTTTAATACATTAGGGCAATTTTATGCAGTTCCTCCTGCAATAGCATGTGTCAGCGGCTGCTTAAATTGTATTGATATTTAAATTCTTAAAAGGTATTCAGGTGTGTTTAATCCAGATATTGAGGACGTGTCTGCCCGTTAATTTCCTGTTGTACTTGTTCTTGTTGCACCCATTTCATTAGCGATAATACATTACATCAGAAATAGGCCTTGTGTTCTCGCCTGGATGCTAAATTCAGTTTCGGGCGTCATTGTAAAGGTCTTAAAAAGCCTTTTGATCAGGTTTTTTTGAACCTGCAGAAATCAAATTATGTTATGCATCTTGTTCTGCAGTTTTCCACTAGACAGAGTCTTCAATCTGGACTTGTCATCTTGGCATATTTTGCCTTTTTTTTTTTCTCTTTCCTTCTGTTGTTTGTGATGAGATACGCTGTGTGTGTGTGTGTGTGTGTGTGTGTGTGTGTGTGTGTGTGTGTGTGTCTGTCTGTCTGCGTTACATCTCACTTCCACTTTTCTCTGTCCCCCCCCCCCCCCGTCTCTCTTTCATTATGTGTTATCTGCGTTTGTGTTATCGCGTCACATCCTGGTGGCCTGGAGCCGTTCAAATGAACAAAATGAAATTAAACCTTAAACCTGGTGGAGCGGAGATGAGACGTTATGCCCCCCCCCCCCACCCCCACCCCGGGCAGAGCGGCCCGGCTGAGAGGGGCACAGACCCCCCTACAGCCCGAACCTCCTTCATCCTCTTCATCCCCATTCCTCCCGTCAGACCCAGTGACCTGAATAAGCCATATCACCCCCCCCCCTCCCCAAACCTCCTTCACTCTACCCTCTACCTCTGCGCCCCCACCCAGCCATCCGAAACGCTCCCAAAAACAAAAAGCCAGAAAGTCTGCGCACAATGCAAGTGCAATTATTCCAATTTTACCATGTTTTGACAGCAAAAAAGGAATATATTCAGTGCCAAATTACATACTAAAATTGCTCCTTTTTTAGTTTTATATTGATGCATATTGTAAAAGAAATATGAGATTAAACTAAACTGAATAAAATAAATGAACTAGTAAATCGGGCCTGTCATTTTTCTAACAATATCAAGTATTTCTTTTTCATCAACACCCCTAATAATAATAATAATAATAATAATAATAATAATAATATAAAGGAATTTTTTATGAACAATATCTTCGTCTATACCATCCTCATTTTTCAACTCCACAATCTCATTTGCTACGTTGTCTCCAACATTTACAAGATAATCATTCAGTTCTTTGGCAGTTAGTTTTGTTTTATTTATACGTATGTACTTATCTTTCACAAAGTGACTTGGATTGTCTGCTTTTTAATGATGCTGTTCACCACTCCTCCATGTTCATTGAGTGCTACTCCCATGCTGCTCCAATAGTTTCCACCTTGGACAGAGCCTCCAGTCTTTATGCTAAGCTAGGCTAATTTTTTTAACAGACAGACACGAGCTCGATATCGGTCTTCCCCGTCACGCTCTCAGAAAGAACGCAGATGAATGTATTGAGCTACTCCCTTTCAAAGACCCACATCAGATCCGTGGCATATTCAGATCGCGAGGGCAGGAATGTGAAGGGAGGGGTGGGGGCAGAGCGCGTGTGAACGCTCACCGTGACGTTATGTCTGTTTACAAGCTCGGTGGGATTGCTGGTGACGCTCCAGTGAAGTTGACACCTGGCGGACAAAGAACCACAATAGATTGAATTATGCGGACATCACCCCGAGGTGCTGGCGGTGTCTAATTTGATATACTCGCCACAATAACATGCCCTGTTGGGGTGGGGGTAGTCTGAGACACACACACACACACACACACACACACACACACACACACATCCCTCTTCTTCTTCTTCTGTTGTGTACGGTGTGCAGTACACGACCACTTCAGGGACTGAGAGCCAACCTCATAAAGAGGAGCTGTTTAGCCGCTGAGCTGCAATCACTTGAATGACACATTTTTCAGGATTCTGAATAAAGAAACCTCACTCTCTTCTCAGTTCTACTCTGAACAGCTTTATTTATTATGATTTTTATTTTTTACAGTCATAAAGTGCACTTAGCAAAGCCCCTCTTCTTCTCTGCTCAGCTGCTCTGTGCCCACCTGTCAGCTAGTTTGATGTAGACATCTGCACGTCTGTGCTTACTCACCAGACTGCGGCTACAAGGATGAAAGGCGCAGGAAGTTTGCGCGTTACTTGCAAAAGGGAAGGCGCGCTAGCAGCAGCATGTGAATGTATTTTGTCTGCACAGATGGCGTCCCGCAGTCTCTCGACTGCTCATCTGCTTGATGTTACTAAAAAAACCCAAACAAAACCCCAAAACATAATTTGGCGTAGCAGATCTTATTTTCTGCCGTGGTAATTATCTTGCAAAACCCGCTACATTTTAATAATGGCTGAATCATCTGCAATCACCACAGACATTTTAGCCAGGTTTCCATCCAAATGTGGCTCAAATTGTAAGAAAACCCAAAAGAAAATGCGAATGAATGTGTGTTTCCGTCTACCACTGCGACTATGAGGAGTTGGTTCATTGGCACAAACAGCTAGCGGCGCTAATTCTCCAGCCGGGTGCCATTAAATCACTGCAGGAGCACAGAACGCAACAAGATGAGGTTAAAAAAAGAAAAGAAAAAAGAGCCCCAGTTAACAGAAAACATGATGGAAATGTGACTTTTAAGCCTTGTGTGCTTCATGCGCGTCATGATTTGTTTGCTAAGGCTGTCTCTATTGCACTTTGTCGCACCTTGCTTTTATCAATACGCCAGCTTCTTAGCGTCAATACAACATTTTTATACAACATTCATTTTGAAGTATCTTGCTCTGACTCTCTGACAATTTAGCATTTTGTAGTCGAGACCGCCGCCGTTACGATGGCGTGACTGCTAATCGCTAATTGCATAGTTTGTCCATCCCAAGTTGATCTTTCAACGACGTCCCACACAGTACATATCTTGGATCACAATTCTTTTTGTTCTTTACAAGTGTTTATGTTACAAAAAGAAGATAAATAGCTGTATTATCTGCCTTTGCCTCCTCATTGAATGCTCTGCTCCAATCATGAACCGCATGAACTCTCTCTATCGTGTCCAGGAATCGGGGGCAACCTGGTGGCTATTCAGTCCAGCAGGATCTCCACTCACCTGCATTTCCACTGTGCTCCCGGGGAGGTTCCCGACGAGGCCAAGGGCTGCTACTACCCCTGCCGCACGTTCTGCGGCACAGGTCAGTCGTTATTGTGGCTATTATTGACACCGTCGCTGACGAGAAGCCTTCAACCTGGCTCACTGTAACTGGCACGAGCACGCATGTTTAAAGTAGGTTTGGATGTCACCGCTAATGGAAATGCTGTCAAGATTATAACCAGGCTTTAAAGTCTGCAGTAAATTCACAGTTTGAAACGGTGGCTTTCTGCTCTGTTCCTGGTGGGCGGCAGCAACTACCAGGCAGTTAATTGCCATCTCCTGCTGTCCCAGGTGTAAATGAATTCCTTGTTAGAAGAAATGAGTAGTTGGGCCGATTCCAACAGCACAGTTTGTCACCAAACTATTCAATCATGTATTCTAGAAAGAGTAGAGTAGTACGTTCTCCTGCAAAGAAACGAATCCCTCATGTTCACATCTAAACTGCCTCTCCTCCATCCTTTTTTTTTTTTTTTTTTTTTGTATTTCCTCAGGAGCCAATCATCGCTCTGCTCAGGTGCTCCTCCTTCTGGTGATCCCCGGTCACCTGATCTTCCTTTACACCATCCACCTGATGAAGAGCGGGCACACAACCCTGACGCCCATCTTCATGTCCGTCTACCTGGCTGCTGCTATGCTGCAGGTGAGCACACGAGGACCGGACCCCGATCGAAAGAAAATGAGTTGCCAGCTACTTTGATAATCGATAAGTAGCTTCGGCCGTTTTTCAGGCAAAAATGGCGAACGTTTGCTGGCTCCAGCTTCTTAAATGTCCGTGGCCAAATGGCTCTGGGGGAAAATGAGCGTTCTTCAAAATGTTTTGACATTTCACAGACCAAAAGATTCATCGATTAATCGTGACGGTAATCGGCAGATGAATCTAAAATGAAAAGAAAGTCGCCAGTCGCAGCCTTAATGAGGACTTTTAAAGGTAGTTTCATTTTAGGACGTGGCCAATGCGCGATTAGAGGGGTGCATGGAACATGTGATTATGAAATGACTTCCCAGCATGCCGTTTAATCCATCTCAAAATCCTGCGTGCCTTGTCGCAAGTTGACTTTCGAGACTTTGGAGGGTTTTTTTTATTTGTGGGTTTTTGAGGCTAATTAAAAGTCTGAACACAAGAGACGAGGAGGATACTTTTGTACAAATACGTCGATGTTGGTTTGGACTTGGTGTTTATGTTTGCCCTGCGTCGCCCACCGTCTGTGACTACGCAGTACAAGTTTGCATTAGGACCTTCAGGCAAACATTTCTTGTATCTGCACAAGCTCATCTTGTGTGTGTGTGTGTGTGTGTATCCTGTGGTTTCAGGCGACTCCTGAAGGACTTGGACTTATGAAATCATGAATGACAGCTTTTTCTTTTATTTTCAGGTGCACCGCAATCTGTCTAAACGTCTGGAATTTTGAGAATTCACTCTGCGTGTTTGTGTGTCTGCGTGTGCACCGGACGCTTGCTTTGCTCGACGGCTTTTTTTTTTAAGGCTCCCCCGAATCTTTAATGCAGACGTGGAACATTAGGATGTAATCCTGGCCACTGACGAGTTGGAGACTCTCCAAATCAATTAAGTCTGTGGCCAGCAGAGCCGGGGTTGCAAGGGTAGAGGGAGTTTGGATCCAGCCTCTTGCACATCTTAGTATTTACAGCCACTAAAGAGAGAATGCTCAACAATGAATTTATTGGACTCAAGAACCTTAAACGCCACTTTCGCTTTTAGCTTTTTGAAGGGTCGACAGGGTTTCACGAGCCGGGCCAGGCTGAAAGGCAGACAGGACACTGCATGTCAGAACAACTCGTGAACTTCTGTGTTGATCTGTCTCTAGGACGTCTCGGGGGAAGTTGCCTGAATTCCGCTTTGAATGATGGCTTCTGCACAGCGACACAGCAGGAAGGTTATTAAGGGATAATTGTTTATTGAAGCATGCCGCAGAGATTACTCATAGACTTTCGTCTGCTTCGTCATCGGTGTGTTTTTCACAGGCACAGACAGAATAGCAGATCCTAATTATTAGGCTGAACGCTGCACATAATGTGGAGGTTGAATGCTAACTGTTGGTTTTCCTAATGACCTATTCAGTCTGAGGCTCACTTTTAATACTGCAACCTGAATAAATGTCAGACTCTATTCGGGGTTCTTTTTTAGATTGGATTAGATTGAATCGAAATCTAAACAACTATTCAGTATTTGTTTTAACATAAATCACAGTAGTTTTTCCGACAGATGGGTCTTTGTTGTCCCAGAAGGGCACTTTGTTTGTGAGCCTGGAGGACACACATTACTATATTCATGTATATACATCCATGTCCTTACAAACAGTCCCACAGCATGTATAGACACATCTATACATAGTGTTAATCTGCATTTCTTTATCAGGAGAAACGTAACACTTTACAACTAAGTTACAACTCCTGCTAGCAAGCTTATGGTGATCCGTGTTTGTCATTCATGAAAGGAAGGATGAAAAAGGAATACTGTGAGTTAAGTGAGAAGATATACAGGTACATATATAGCTATACACACAGAAAATATGTACAGCAATATCTGTGTAATATGGGTAATACAAATTATCGTGCAAATAGAAAGCTTTGGTCATAGTGGGAATGAGGGCGTATATAACTACAATAGCTACCGGGGGAAATATAAACTTTATTTAAACAATTCTGTGTAAGCATGGTCCACGGCTAGTGGAATTTAGGGAAAACAGTTCTGAGGTCTGTTACAGCTACAGTAAAAATGGCATCCGGTTGTTTTGTCATGTGAATAGTGATGGCCTCGTCTGGGAGCATGTGAACAGCAGCAATAAAAACACCGGATGCAGGCTTGTTGGGATAAGTCCGCCCGCCATTGGCCGACTATTTCCCGCTATCTTGCAGTCTCTGATTTTGAGTTGTCGGGTTAGTCTGAGTCTTGTTTGGTCCATTTTATTTTCCTGCGACTGGACATGAGCCAAGAGTAGGCAGGGTAGTGGAGTGGTCTTAGGCCCGAGCTTGGTCAGCTTAGCCCTTATCCCGACTCTCTTCCTCCTCTTCCCTTTGGACCAATCTTAAACCTCTAAAATGCATGAAGATAAAAGGGATGACTATGAGCAGGAAGGGGAATACAGGAACCTGCAGTGTTTTTGCACTCAGTAGTTAATGAATGGGCCTGAGTGCGAGGCACCTGTTGTTGTCTTTATCTCTCTGAAAACAAACACGTGGGCGGCTGAGGATTATGAGTAAGGTGTAGCTGCGCCTTTAGCGAGCCTCTCCACCCATACTTCAACCCAAGCACTAATGATGGCAATATAAATTCTGCCACTCTCACCGACGCGCTCGACGCGTAAACGCAAATGAACACATAAAGCTCGACACTGTGAGTGTGTAAAATGAGGGTATGCGATGGTCTGCCACTGTAGTCATTTATAATGCCTGGTCTCATGAGGAACATTTGTTTTCATGTGTGGAATGGATTGTTTCGACTGAGAGTTATGGACGTCAGTAGCCTGAGTCATTGCCCTCAAAAGACCCCGGTGTGGTGTATTACTGCATATCTGAAAACTGAACTCACTTCACCCATGCAGATGTATTTCATTTCATGTCCTGCAGTAACCCCCAAGTAAAGGAGTAAATGTTTAATTCGCACATGACCTACATTTCAAATATCCAATTGCCCCGAAACGTTGAACGCGGACTCCTCTATCCATTCGGCAATTCAATATATACAAGACCTTACAATACAGTTTCATATTCTCTCCCTGCGCTCAACGAGAGCCTGGACACAATTTGGCAAAAGATATTGGTAGCATGGTGCAATTTGATAATGCCATTCAGTGAAAGTAAAAAAAAAAAAAAGCACTGTAACGGCCTGTTTCTTTAATGGCAGTGATAAGCGGAAATTGCACATGCTGCGGTTTGATAATGTTCTATTTAAAGTGACAGCCATAGAAAATTAGGGGAGAGATTGAAACATTTCCAGCAGAATGCCTCGACTCATTGTGATATCTCGGCGGGCCGCGCTGCACTGTCACCGAGTGGGGAAAGAAGAAGAAGAAGAAGAATGTAGAGAAATTGACTGGAGTTCTGCATATTTTGGCGTACAGCGCGTTTTACACAGTGATGGGGATGGTGAATCAAAAAAATCATGGACATAGCAAACAAGGGTAGAAACATTAAAACCTAACTTAAACAATACATCAGACAACGTGATTGAACGCTGCTGTACTCGGCCCACTGTATATTCAAATGAAGAATGAGGCAATGCAAAATAAGCAAAGGCAGCATAGTGCAGCAATAAGCCACAGAGGTGTCGAAGAACAGCAGTCAAGAGACTCTTAACTTTGAAAAGGTGACACAAAGTTTACCCGGCGATTTTCATACGCATGACTACAGTAATGTAACGTTCATGGGAATCGTAATCCTGGGACATTTCACAATATTGGAGCCAAAAGTCACGGGGTCACAGTACACGGTGAAACCAATGATGACTGCTTTAAAGGCACAACCTTCACCAGGGTGAACATCTCTTGCTCTGAAACCCAAAACCTCATTATTTCCGCCAAGGCCGCCGCGTGCGATGTTATCGGCGTTTATCTTCGCCAGATCGGGAATCCCTGCGCAGCTCGGCCCGTGAGAAAGTCGCTCGACCTCTTATCTGTCGGCTCTCTTGACGGGTGCTGACGGGTTTGCGGGAGTTCAACCCTCGCCTTCCCGTCGTTTCCCCACAGTGCGCGCCAGGAAACCCTTTTGCCCCTAAGAGACAATTCTAAACACAAAGAAACCGCAGATTGCGACAGCTTCTCTTAAATCCCTCACACACGCCTCCTTAAAAGCAAATGTTTGCAGTCGTGTTTGTGTTTGTGCAAAGTGGTTTGCATATGAGGCCCAGTATTTGACTAACGGCGCCGCACTTCTTCCCTCTTTTATTTATTTATTTATTTTAAAGTGAGATTGCAAAAGAAAACCCCTGGTCTGTGTATATATTCAAAGTCATTCTTGAGCATAATTTAACACAAAAGCGATGCGTGGGTTATTATACAATGTCGGGTCAGCGACGTGAAGCGGCTTGTAATGGTCTGCAAATCAGTCGCATTTCGGTGAGCAGGTATCTTTTCAAGAGCGCAGCGAAATCCAATTATGTCTGCCCGGGTGACAAATACCTGCAGTGTTCTTAAGTAGCTAATAGAGTGACGTTAAGTGATACAGTGCGTCTCCTTTCGGGCTGGATTTGCAGGTTTGTTTGAGCACAGGATTGAGGGCTGTGTACACTCTCATAGGTAAGTGATGCAGAGAGGCGGGGGGGTGGAAAGAGAACAGTTAAAACGGAGATTCGCCTCAATGCTTGAATGTGCCACACTGACAAGGACGCATCAGTTAAGTCAGTGATACGACACCTCACACGGACATTCCTGGTGGGTATTATTTACTGTTCACCATGCGATAGCCTGACTCCCCGGATGTAGGCTGTTGGGACGCGCCTGCCATTGGCCGACTATTAACAAACAGTCTTGCATAGCAATTCGAGGGCACCGAGGCAGATGATGCGAGCCATGCACGGCCGCCCCCGGAGATCAAAATATCTTGCGGACCACTCGGACGTTTAAGACCCGAAGACGGAGACAGAGAAGAGGCAGCGCGATGGATCAGCACTCTGTTATATTTCATCCTTATACAAATGTAAGAGACTAGGCTGCATCTTAATCCTCGAAAAGCCGACAAAGCACGCAACTTTGCGCGCGCACTTTTGTTTGTCCGGGATGGGAAGCTGCGTACTGTTAAAGTGATGGATCGCAGTCGACAGTTTTGAGGCGGGCGATGGTGCCCAGTGATGCGCTTTTTCCACTCCAAGACAAAGTGGGGCCGTCAACAGGTTGTCAGAGCTCGCATTATATCCATGATCCGTGATCCATGCTCCCCGCTACCTCCTCGATACCATCATCGCCGCTTGTGTTCGTAGCATGTCGGTAATCTTTCAATGGCCGCAATGCTTCTTTTTTTTTTGTTTTTTTTGTTGTAATGTTTGCACCGCCAGCTCTGGACAGCTCATTTCCCCCTTAAATTATAGACTCGTCCTTATCTTTTAATGGACTTCTCTTCTTTCTTTTTTTTTTCTCTCCCCACCCCCCTCTAGGCGTCGTTCCCTCCATGCGTGGAAACTTGAATTATGAATAACACTCTCTTAACTCGTCTTTCGGTCTGCTGCTCCGTCCATTACTCCTTCTCCCCTCTGTTCCCACTACGCTTATGTGTGTTTATGCCGCTTCTGCACGGCATTTTGAGGCACTTATTTCCTCCCGGCCCTTCATAACATAAGCTTTTGCTTGTCTCCGTCTTGCTTTTCTTAGACTGCCGCTTCCTGTCCTCCTTTCTTTTTGCCATATGTCATTTTTTGTTATTGCAAGGCAGCAAAAAAAGCACGGCTAACCCAATCAAAAGAAATAAGAAAACAGGACGTAGATAAGTTGCCAGATTCAGGCCCATCTCCACAACATATTAGTAAAATCAACCATTAGTATCATTCATTGTCCTGTTTAGAAGAAAACAGAGAAAAGAGTCTGCAGCCATGCTAGCAGCTAGTAGGCACGGTGGTGCTTTGAGCTAAATGCTAACATCAGACAACCAGTGGAAACTCCAGGATGTTACCGTTTCCAGCCTTTGTGCTACACTAAGCTAACCGGCCGCCGGCTCCAGCTACGCGTTAACTGTTAACTAACCCACGTTCTCTGAGAGAAGTGCAGGGTTTCAAGTCCGTGTTGGGAAGCTGGACTCTAATCCCCCTTTCTCTCTCGACCCAGGTGCTGCTGCTGTTGTGCATAGCAGACTGGATGGTGCACTCCATGTGGCGGAGCGGCAAAGACCCGGACAGTTTTTCCATCCCTTACCTGACCGCTCTGGGTGACCTGTTGGGCACCGCCCTGCTGGCGCTCAGCTTCCACTTCCTGTGGGTCATAGGAGACCAAGACAGCGACGTGGGCGACTGAGCGGACCCTTTGACGATGAGGCGTCGGCGGCGACGGGAACCTTGCTGTCCCCCATCTGACTTCTCTCGCCCTTAAGCCTTTGTGGGGATGTGGGTACTCTGTATCGCTGGCCAGCACATTCCTCTGCTTCACTACACTTAAACCACATGATGGTTTGAAAACTATTTTCTGCTCCTGGCTTTTTTTTTTTCTTTTTTTTTTTTTACACTACAAACAAAAGATACTATATTCCATACATTTAGACTCCCAGTACAGATTTTGATCTGTATAGTTTGCACCAAAGCACTAGCATATTATATTGCTGGTTAAGAGGAGCGGACGAACACCACCCACCACCCACAGCGCTGAGGGATCCTTGCTGCTGTTGGCAAGGTGGTCTACTCTTGCTAGTCAAGCTCAGTCGGAGGTCTTCTACTTAAAAAAACAAACAAACAATCTCTTTGGCTGGTAGATGTTTTGGGGATTTACCGCCACATGCCATGTCACAAAAATGTGTTCCCTGCCTTGCATCATCAAGTCAGTGGACAGAGACGCACTGTTAAAAGGGAATAACATGAATCTGTATTCACTGTACGAGAAGTCTACATTTCACCCTGTGTTCTCTTTTTTTTTCTGTGTTTTTCCAGTGTCCATACAACGCCGTTTTAATTTCCCTATGCCGGCATTTTGGCTCATCCCACACTGACGAGGCTGAAATGTTCTTTTCCGGCGGCCGCACATGAGCGAACATGCACACGGGTGCCATGCGGACACATTTGCACGGGCTGTTTTCGTTTTTATAAACATTCCCGCTTCCTTTTTCCGTTTCCACTTCCAGTTCCTAGGCTGCCTCCTGACGGGACGTTGGATCAGGGGCTCCCTGACGTTTTAATGGCTCTGCAAAGCAGGGCGTCAGATCCGAGTCCAGCCTCAATACTTGAACTGTCTTGATTATGAATTGAGACAAGTTTAGGTGCTTGCATAGGAACATGGACAAAATAAAATAAAAAATAAAAAAGTTAATTTAGTTGGTAAGTTCAAAAGTGTCTTCATGGGACCAGGTTGTGGCCCAGTAGTTGAGATCTGTCCAAGTATAACGTAGCAACCGTAACTAGGCGTAGCACGTCCACACAGCCAAAACCACAAGAGCAAGCGTAAGGAATGGATGAAGCGGCGTGTTTGTCCGCTGTAACGGAAGCTGCAGTCGTTAGCATGTCGGGCTAACTGGTATACTACCTACAGTGCAGTAATAACACTCAACTTAGTGCATTACTTTGTGGGGTTACAGGTAATGTTACTAGCACATCCACCGATTAGTACCTCCCTACTGTGTGGACGCGAGGCGGGGGGATGCTATCAGAGTTAGCCGCTCTGTCGTGCCCTTTATTGGATTTGGGGACGTTTACAGTGCAGAAGCCCCCCAGTGCAGAGATAGCAAACACGTTTGCCAAACACATTGGTCAGTCCCATGTTTCCCAACAAAATCCTGACACCATCATCATTACATAAAGTGCACATGGCTGTGCTTGACGTAGCGTCGCAGCAACAGGAACTAAGGGGAGCAGGGGCTCAGGTTAGGGAATGGTCAAGTCTTCTCCGGTCGATCCGCAGAGACGTTTACTTCATGTGGACCTTTGCAGCCCTATTCTCCTGTTACACACCCTGTAAATGTTAACAGAACTTTGGTGAAATCCTGTTGTGTATTATGTCAGCCCGCGTTCCTTCTTGTTCATTTCCTCTTGTTTATTTGTCCTGTCTGTTATCCTCTGTCGGGGGTGTGTGGGGGGGGGGGGGGGTCCCGGGGTTTGATGCTAATCGCATGCTGTTTACTGTTTACATGCAGTGCGAAGTATCTGCATGCATGCACACAATCAATCAGCAGTTGTTGTTTTTTTTTTTTAATTTCCGATTTTCTACTCGTATCAGACTCATCTCATAATCAGTGCAAACATAACCTGATTAAATGCCATATTTCTGTATCGATTCCATTTACTTTTCCCAGAATATGCCATGCGTATTTTTTTTAGATGAAGCACCCTGGTTATTAAATAAATCCCTCTGACTCCAGGAGAAATTACATGGAGAAATTACATGGGGGGGGGGGGGGGGTCATCTTACTTAAAACTGAACTCCTCTGATTATTCAAGCAGCATACTGTGTGCACGTGAGTGGCTCTCTTCAACTCCAATATGTGCCTCTTGAGATTCACTGGCTAACAAGGTATTTTTCTGTCACGTCGTGAACGCAATTTCCTCTCCACTGCGCTCTTAACTCTGTGCGAAGATTCCCTTTTTCTTCTCACTTGTGGTGAGTTTCACTCCGAAACGAGAGATCCGTCACTTTCACCACTGCAACCACTCGTAGATAGCCGAGTCGTCAGAATCTCGAGGGCGACCGATTTGGTTCAAAGTGGATACACAGTATTTCCTTTTTTGTATGAAACCCTTCATTTGCTTTTGTTGCCTGTATGGGCCCAAAAAAATGTCTCAATAAATGTCTTTTCAATTGAACTGAGCATCTCATTTCTGGCTATTTTTGTTGAAGGGTTTAGCTGACAAGTGGCCGCCCTCTCATCCGCATGGTGCGCGGTGGCGGTAGTCATTACTGCGTTGAAAGGGAAAGGCAGCCAATCGCACGGGCTCTCTGAATGCAGCAGATGAGGGCTCAGATGCTGAGCCAGGGAGGAGAAGCAGGAGCTGGGATCGAAATGAACGGCGAAAATCTTCACTTCCCATCTGTTTGCCTGAAAGTAAGCCCCTAGATATTCTCGACGCTCTCCCGCGGTCTCCATGGCAATGCGACCAGGCGACGCTCATCTTCTCTTGACCTCTGTGTTTAGGGTGGTGGGGGCGTTTCGGCGCAGATGTCACACATACGCCCACCTCCAACACGTACAGTAGGCGATGTTTCCCACGTGGAAGCCGTTGTTGAGTTACAGCTTTGTGGGAATGGAGCCATCGTAGGATTGTTTTTAACCAGGAAGAACATAACCCAAGTTCCAATATGAGAGCTCAACTAGGTCTGCTCTCACAGAGTAATTGAGATTGTTTGGCAGTGGTGAAATGACTTCAGTGGGTCTCTCTGGTGCTGCACAGGGGGCACTCGAGAGAAGAAGGATAGCGGAAGTTTGCCGGCCTTACAAAATCATCTACCAGGATTACATTTGATTGGCCAGTGCAGCGTATTCCTGGCTTTGACACCGTCTTTCTTGATGGATTGTTAGCACGACAGCTGCCGTTTCAGATGAGGACTGATTGGTCGACTGATTTGGCAGAGCGAAAAAGCGTCTCCCGGCAGCCGGGAACGCCGCTGAGCATCAAAGCGTCCTCTGAAGTATCCCCGGGATCGATTCGCCGCAGGAAAAACGAGCGCGAGCTGATTAAAAGCTCCCCCGCGATTGTGTGGCTTCCCGTGGGAAGAAAAAAAAACAATAAACGGCCAGGCAAGAAGATGGGGTGTCGCAAGGTGCGTCTTCCTTGGAAACGGGAAGAAGGCAGTTAAGGGATGAAAAAAAAAAAGGGGGGGGGGGGCACTTACAGATCTTGTGCGTGGTCTAAATTCAAAATCCCGGGTTGTGTAACCAATGGATTCCCCATATCTCTTTGAACACGGTGAGAAGCATTCCAACGCCCCTCACAACTTTTCAACATCGTCAAATGGATTTTTTTTTTACCTCTCATGTGATCAAAGCCAAAGGCAGTAGATATAGATTATTCATGCTTATGGATTGTCTTGGCTGGCTGAGAGAATCAGTTGTGTGTTCTTCAGACGAAGGACTCTTTCATGGTTCAGGAGAGCTTTCTGTCGAATAACAACCGCAGGACGTCTAAAAAAAAAATACCGTACCATCAAAGCGCTTCGACAGCACATGCCGGGCACGCATCAGGCTGCACTGTTGTGTTATTAAAAAGGGGGGGGGAACCCATGATTAATATATTTCACTTGCTGTGCGAGCACGTGTCGCGTTGAACAATGCACCTCTGTTGGTGTCTAGACGGTTCTTTTTTTTTTTTTTTTATTAAACAAGGTCGATCGGACGCAGGGCTAGCTTGATGAATCTAGTTGTGCACATACATACGCTCGGCAGCAGTGACCCAGACAGGACCAGAGGGCCTGTGAAACCTATCCCCGTCACTCATCCAGCCACCCTCAGGGCTATTAGCAGCACGTTAATGCGGAGCCTCTAGACAGAGGAGGAGGGGGGTGGTTCTGAGAGGTGTGGCGGTAGCTCACAGCCAGCTCGTGAATCCCCCAGCAGCTCCTTTCGGGGGGGGGGGGGGGGGGGGGGGGGAACAATAGATGCTTCATACGCGGCGTAATTGAAAGCAGATTTCTCCAGAGGCGTGGGGGACCTCGGACTGCACCCTTAAAGTAAAAGAGAGCGCGAAAAAAGGTTTGTTAGAACGACGAAAAACCATCACGCTGTAGGATCTGGTCTTTACCAATGTCTGGGGGTAGTTCACATGACATAAACACCCCTACGTGCTGGTGCAAGGGGCCAGGTTGGGTGGGGGTGTGACAGTAAGGCAAAGTTTCTCTCTATGGTTCTGTGAACGCCTTTTGAGGACACGCTGACCAAAGGTGTGCCACACCCCCATTCGTATAATTCATACAGACTACAGAGACACACAGAAAACACCAAGTTCTGTTCAGCACAATAACACTTTAGACGCCTTTACCTTCAACCTAACCAAAGACTATAACGCTTTACGCTTGTGGCGGCAAAACATTACTAGAGTTTTTGGGCAACCACGCTACAAAACCACCCGTGCATCCTGTCATGGACCCTAATGGAACACGAGAGGGGAATCTGGCCTTCCCTAAAATTGAATTTGTTGACCTTTCTGGTTGCCCATGAGTCGAGGTTGCCGCCGCGGGAGCAAAAGTGACCGAAGTGATCCACGTGTTCTTATCGGATAAGCCTCGGCGAGACATTCCTTCGCGAGTCAGACTGGACATGCTCCGTCCTCTTCAAACAGGCTGTCGCTCACACGGGCCGGGCCAACGTCGCAGAAATGTTGAGTCATTTCCCAGAGACAGCTGCTCGCTGGCCTGGATGTGACACTGACCTCTGCGTCTCCACCACCACAGCGTCCTCTATTCTTCACGCTGACAGTAACTGTACTTCGGAGGAGGGAAGATCGATGGCGCCGTTACCGAGGACGGATGACTCAGCCTGCAGTGGGGGGCCCGGCGCTCGTCGGAGCGAAACGCTGGTCACTCAGTCTTTATTTCGGTGGCTATCAATCTCATTTGGCACCCGACCCAAGCCTAAGACAGCAGCAGGAGGAGGAGGCTGGCGGCCCTTTACTCTGTCAGGGGGAGATTCATAACTGCATGCGTGCCACTAATCGCCCGTCCCCTAGGAGGGGGACGCCGGGCGGAGTGACGGAGATTCCTCGGATCCTCGCGCCTCCACTTGACCCCGGAGGAAACGGCCCGTGACCGTCCTCCACCCTCCACCCAGAAACCGACTGGGTCATCTATCTATAAGTCGAGATCTCCTGAGTATCTAACGGTCCGCATCGCGACGGCCGCGACGCGACGCTGGGAGGAATTGGATTTGATGGCGTACCATGCTGTCGCTGGCTGGCCGGCTAGCTGATGAATGTTAGCTCTGTGCCGCCAAAAAAGTTGCAGACTGATCGATGATTGATTGATTGATTGATTGATTGAAAAAGTCCGAAGAGTAAGACGTTTTGAAATCCCACACATTGTTAGCTGGTTTTAAAGCTGCACTAATCGAAAATTTGACGTTAGCAATGGATCCGATGGCTACGTGTAATTTGAAAGGTGTCGCGCTCGTTGAGTCACCGCCCCGACTCTGCAGTTGGTTTCATGAGCCGCCGCTTTACGTCTCATCGACCTTGTTGTAAGCCACCGTACGCTGCACCGTGCGACTTCCTGCTTTCATTGTAGACGCGAGGAAACGATGACGCAAAGCTGACATAGCTTTTTCTTAAGGGACCCCTATATTACCATTGTGCATACACCTGTCTTTCACCCTTAAAATCAAGAGGGCTTCACGACCCCCGCGTGGAGCTTTGGCGACCTCTGATGGGGAGGGGGGGGGGTTGGGAACCACTGGTATAGAGTACTATGTTTCTCAGGCCTGTTTGGCTTTCAGTTATGCGTCAACTTTTCACGCCAGCGACAGAAGGGAGTCCTCACAAAAAAGAACACAACAGCGAAGCCGAACTTTCATCAGACACGTACTGCGCCTCCACCCATATATCAACTTAAGTGAAGATTGCCCCCCCCATCTGTTTGTCCAGGGCCCGCGGTGTCTATAGCTCAGCCTCAAGCTGGAACCTGTCTCAGTGCAGACAGCTCGTCAGGATGAGTGGCACATACAGGTGCGGCCTGAAGGTGAAGCGTTGCGTATTATAGCTCTTTCAGAGTATGCTGAATGTGTAGCTGCCCACCCTCACATCCGGTCTGGCATGTAATTGCAGATCTGCTGCTGGGGGGGTTCTGACAGAAGTTTAATTCATGGGCAGAGCCATAAAAGAGCCATAAAAACAGGCCCAGTCCAACAAAACCATTCCACAGCCCTCAATGGCCATGTTATTCCAATATGTGGGTTGTCCTGACTAGAAAGTAAATGTAATTAGCTCAACCCTGTGGAGGAATTGTTTTATCGCCCCCCCCCCCCCCCCCCCCCCTTTAGGGAGGTCAGAGGTCACATTCTGAACAGTGCTGTAAAGCATCATAGACTGTACAAAAACATGTAGTACCATCTGTGCTGTCAGCCATGGAGGTTGTTCAGTTTGTCTCAAACGGCTTGTTTCAGACAGAGGGGGGGGGGACTGAGGGGCTGCAGAAAGGACCAGGAGACAAGTGAATCATGCAAAGCTACTCTAGTGGACTCCCAGAATAAAAAAATACAGAGCCGAAATGAGAATAACATGGGACCTTTAACATGACATCACAGAAGGCCCTTTAACGTACATTTGATCTGTATTTCAATTTTATGATTGACTGGCGTACAGAAGAGCGCTGCAGTCCAACCTTATCAAATCGTGGAACCCTGTATGGTATTTTGCCGTTATACTGGATTTTGTTATGGTATTTTGCCGTATACTGGATTTTGCCGTTATACTGGATTTTGTTATGGTATTTTGCCGTTATACTGGATTTTGTTATGAGATTTTTCCGTTATACTGGATTTTGTTATGGTATTGTGCCGTATACTGGATTTTGTTATGAGATTTTTCCGTTATACTGGATTTTGTTATGGTATTTTGCCGTATACTGGATTTTGTTATGATATTTTGCCGTTATACTGGATTTTTTTATGATATTTTGCCGTTATACTGGATTTTGTTATGGTATTGTGCCGTTATACTGGATTTTGTAATGAGATTTTTCCGTTATACTGGATTTTGTTATGAGATTTTTCCGTTATACTGGATTTTGTTATGGTATTGTGCCATTATACTGGATTTTGTAATGAGATTTTTCCGTTATACTGGATTTTGTTATGATATTTTGCCGTTATACTGGATTTTTTTATGATATTTTGCCGTTATAATGGATTTTGTTCAGATACTGTGCCGTTATACTGGATTTTGTTATGGTATTTTGCCGTATACTGGATTTTGTTATGAGATTTTTCCGTTATACTGGATTTTGTTATGAGATTTTTCCGTTATACTGGATTTTGTTATGAGATTTTTCCGTTATACTGGATTTTGTAATGAGATTTTTCCGTTATACTGGATTTTGTAATGAGATTTTTCCGTTATACTGGATTTTGTTATGAGATTTTTCCGTTATACTGGATTTTGTTATGGTATTTTGCCGTTATACTGGATTTTGTTATTAGATTTTGCCGTTATACTGGATTTTGTTATGATATCGTGCCGTTATACTGGATTTTGTTATGATATTGTGCTGTTACAAATGCGGCTGTGGCCGAGCCGTTAGCAGCAGTGGCTACCTGTTTGGTGGGGTGTCCTGCCCATGGATACAGCAGGGCGCGTGGCTCAATCCAGTTAAAAGCCAAGTCCCTCTGACCACCAGGCCAACCTTATACTGTAAATTCTCCCTCCTGATGACAGATGACGGGGTTTTTTTTTTTAAACCCTCAGGATGCAACCCCCCCCCCCCCGAGGTGTGAGTGAAGCGATCCGCCTCAATTCTGCTCATTCCGCCCTCGACTCAGCAGCTGATTTATCGTCACATCAGATGAGCCAGCTCGGTTGGGATGAAAAATCGCGCACAGACCCTCCCTTAACACCTCGCTCGCCGGTGTGCAGCAGCTGGGCAGCGTCTGTCACTTAGGTGGTGAGGGTCAAAAGTTGCTGGTGTGAACCTGGACCTGTAACGTTCTGGTCACAAGCCCCGCTCACCCCAGTCATGGGAAGCTTAAATCAGAAACCTCAGTAAATCCGATGTTATCTGTGACAACCAGGCATGGGAATCGTCTTGTCACGTTTATTTGCTGCGGTCTCGCCGCAAATTCCTGTGCACGGTTCGCGGGGGAATCATTCTCATCCCCCGCACCGTAAGTTTTATGGTAGGAGAGCACGAGAACACGGGATAACTTATGTCTGATGTCTTTATTTAGACCTTATCCAAACAGTTTGCTATATTAAGGATACATGCCTCCATCGGACCAGATTCCATTTAGCTGCTTCAGTCTCAAATCAAGTGGGTATTTTCCAAAGTTACGGCCTCTTTAATACAAAAATGCCCCTGTTTTTCTTACTGTCACTCAACAGGAGCGGCTCGACACAAAGTTTATACTAAAAAGCCCGTGCTGTGCATTAAGAACGCAATTAGGACGGGGTCTCTCAAACGCCTGTGTGGACGCCAGGAGGGATCGCAGCAAGTTTCACCTGATCACTTCTTTCAGGCGGACTTGAAAACGTCCGATCCTTTTAATCCTTGTCCCTGCCAACAAGCAGTAACATCAAAAGTGCGAGCAGCACGTGAGAGCCCCAATTCTGAAGTGTGATGGGAGATCATGAAGAATTCTTGTGCACTTACGAGACGTGATTCATTTCACCAGCGCGTGTCTCGCTTGCCTGGGTCGTATGTGAAGCTGCTTTTCAGTTTCACACACACACACACTCACCAGGTGCTGTTGGCCTCCCTCTAATGACAGGGTGTGCAGTTGGAGAGGGTAGGAAGGGCAATGTGTATTTCAGAGAGCGGACCACAAGGTCAGCCAGGAGGAGCAACGCTGCCAGTTTGTGTGTGTGTGTGTGTGTGTGTGTGTGTGTGTGGTTGAAGGGGTGGGGCGGGGGTCAGGCAGGCGGTTGCACTCCCTTCAGAACAACACCACCACCACCACCACCAGCACTCCCTGTCATTTCAGTATGTCTTGTTTACAGCAGGACACACACACAGAACACGACAGAGTCAGCGCTGTAATGTGGAGTAAAAATACGTCTCTCTCAAGGACACTCGCACCGAAGGAGCCGAGAACCGAACCACCGGCCCCTGTGACGGAAAAAGCCCGCTTCCCCAATCCAATCCGGCCCATCAGTCAGACATTCTGTGGCTCCTTTCTCACCTGGAAACGCTCAAATGTCCCGGTTTTCAACGTTCACTACCAGATTGCACCTTTGTTTTCACCACAATTCAAATAACGATTATGATATTGTGCTTGTTTTCAGAGCTCAGGTAGACGTTTATGATGTAATGAAAAATGCCGCGTCCGGTGGCATCCACGGTGTTGAAAGGTCCACCCCACCCTGATGAAAAATGCCTATGGTGCGTGCGTATGTGCGTACATTCAGAATCCACTGAAGGGAAAGAAATAGTTCCCGTAGCTCCCCATAAAGCCACAGATTTGCGAGCTATTCTTTGAAAGTGAAGGGCACATTTAGACGCACGTTATTATTATTTCAAACGTGTAAGTCACATTCATTGACGAACACGTCCCAACACTGGATGGATGGATGGATGGATGGATGGATGCGCAGTCGAACTAAGAGACGAATCTGAATCAATTCGTGTGTGTGTGTGTGTGTGTACGTACGTTCTGAAGGGCTCGCAGTGCTCCTCACCAAACCACCCCCTCGGAATAGCGTCCAGTGTGGCCCAAGACACACACGGCATGTGACCACATCTGGAGGTGAGAGAAGGTCACTCAGTGGGCTGTTTATTTTGCTAACAACACTCGCGTTCACGGATGAGCGACTCCGCCTTTCGCATTTTTCATGTGGTCGTTTTTTTTTTTGGACTCGAGGAGGGGGGGGGGGAGGGTTTCTTTAAAGCCGGCCACTTTAAAGGAACCACAGCAGAGCAGAGCAGAGTGCTGGCGTAATGAGAGAGAGAGAGAGAGAGACGGTGGTCTTCGCAGGGAGGTGCTGTGATCCAGGCTGAGGCTTCAGATGCAAACACAGCCGCTGCAGCTTTAATGAGCCGGCGCTTGCAGCTAGGCAGGTGCATCAGAGGCGAGGGAGCACGATGAGCCCCCCCCCCTCCTCCCTCCTGCGACTGCATGAATGATAGAGGACTATGATGTCGGGCATGTCCAGGTAGTGATGGCAGTCGTGGTTGCCGTGCTTTCTGTTGCAAAAAGCCACCGTTCAACCGTATTCACTTTGTGTTATTAATTAATTCCGGGGCGATACATAGCAAGTGCGTTACAGTGGTGTTACATCATGCCAGGACGCTTGGGAACGACTGAAACCCACTTCAAAAAAGTGTTTTTAAAGGGCCAGTTCGCCCCAAATCACACAAAACACATTTCTTAACTTACGGCCAATGGTACCTAGGGTGTTGATAGCCACTGCTTTTTGAATTCTGGGGCGAATTGACACTAAAGCTGCACTAATTCATATATGTTGTTTTTGTATCGAGAATGGACCATCAACTGCGTTTACCGCGAAAGGCGTCGCTCGTAGTGACGCAGCGGAGCCGGCAGCCCTGCGGACCTTTGGGCTCCTGTAAGCGCATTATTTTGGTTTTCATTTCCATTTTTTCCTGCTTTATACTTACAAAACATATACTATGTACTTTACTGCTTTACGGAGGAAAATGTTGTACTTTTGAACATTTCCTGGAGAGCTATGCAGTAGATACTCGTGAGCTCGCTGCCATCACTGTGTGTGTGTGTGTGTGTGTGTGTGTGAATGAGATGCAAATTGTAAAGTGCTTTGGATAGAAGCGCAACATCAGTTTACATCAGTTTAAGTATACTTTGATGATACTTGCAGAACTTTTGCTTTTAAGGGAGTCTTTCCACACTGTGGTACTCTACCAGTTCTACTTAAGTCCGACATCGAAAGACTCGTCGACGCGTTTGTCCCACCGGTTCTACTGGACGATAATAATGTCAATGTTGTGCTTTGATGCGGCCAATAAAGTCAAACCGATGCGGCTTTAAAATAGCGGCTATGACGCGTTTTGGACCCTGTAAACACCTGTATGGCTGTATCCAAAATCACCACCTATTTACTATATAATGCACTATATTTACCCTATAGTTTTTTGTACTTTATTCGCTTTACAGTGCCCTCACAAATCCACACAACGGATGTATGTGTGCATGTACTACACACTACTCTCTGCTCGCAATCCCTTGACGCGCAAGTGATCCACGTCTCAATTTACTGCTCAGTGAATGAGGGAGTGATTTTGGATTCAGCCAGGATGATTCAGCGGCCCACGCCAAAGCCTGGGAGCAAATCCCAGGGAAGTCACGGGATTATACCTGCGAGGTGGGACTTGATGCTGATAATTGTCCCCCTGCTTGAACTCGGAAGTTTCATTTCTTAAACACTCACAGTGTGCGTACCAATAGCACCTGTAAAACGGATGATATCCCCTTGAGTTCCACCATCTTCCGTTCTGACAGAAATAAGGAGGCGAGGTGAATTCACGGCTTTATTCTTGTGTGCTGTGTGGTGTGTTTTACGTGCTTGCGTGGACCTTTCGGCCCTGTCACATATTTGAATTTTGAATAAGCAGCGGGAGGCACTGGGAGTTTCAGTGTTACTTTATTGTGAAAACATCAGACAGGATGAACCGCAGGTCACGCTGCTGTAGGATCGACACCACCCTCCCAGACTTGGTGTACAGTACACAGTCAATTATTCATGAACGTGAATGGGGGAGCGCTGTCCCCGAGAGAGACGAGAGAGTTTAGGTGACGTTGCCATGGTGACAGCGAGGCAGGAGTGTGGGAAGTTGTCTTGAGAATAAATAAATAAATAAGTGGCGCCTGTTTGAATGAGAGTCCCGCCTTCCTCGGAGACATTCCCTCTAAGGCAGTGTGTACAGCACAGAGTGACACACACACACACACTCACACACACACACACCACCTACACACACACACACCTCACGCAGCCATTATCCGGCCGCTCCGCTTGCAGATCCAGCACACGAGTTACTCCCCGATACGCACGATGGGGAGAAATGCTGACGACGCGGCCTAAATCCAGCAACAGACACAGCTGATTTAGGACTCATTCCTCAAAAGGTCACACACACACACACACACACACACATTACTGCGCAGGTTACAGCGCGACGTCCGCACCATCTGGCAGAACATGAAGCTGCTGGAAACGCTCAGGAGGTCAGGGGCCGGGTGACCTCCGCTCGCTGAAGGCCTGGCAGGCCCGCTGAGGCCGCCGCCACGCTAATGTGGACAAGCCTCCCACCCACACTAACCCATCAAAGAAAATGACTTCAGTGTGTCCCACGGGGCGCGTTCCTCACACTTGCTCTGTTGACCAACAAAGGGTTTTTTAAAAAAAAAATTTTTTTTTTATTTAATTTCACGCCATCGCGTCTGGGATTAAAACACGATAAATCATTTCCGGGCGTGTCTTTAATATTATTTTGCTTGAAGTTTTTCAGGAAGAAACATGTCGATTGAATGGCTGTTGATTCTGTTAGTCAGCTCACAACACCCTGCACCAAACTTTGTGGTTGACCTTTGACCTACAGTGTGTGCCCACGCTCAGCTTTTTATTAGTGACATTGCAGCAATGTCTTTCAGATTCCAAGCGTTTACCTCGGTAGGTACCGTGTTATTACGACTGTTCGGAATGATGGCCACATTGGGGAACATAAGTAAACTGAACCTTTTGAGCAGGCTACTTTTATCTTTTGTGGTTTACAGAGCAAGTGTGAAGAAGGTGTGTGTCAGTGCCAGCAAGTCGGCATTCTCAAAAATGGATCACATGACAATTGCAAGTGAGAGAAATCTACAATAAGTATCCATATTGGAGTTGACATGCCTCTCTAATTGCGTTGCTGCAGTCACGTGGGCCTCTGCAGGCGCCTAACTGTGTGATATCGCAGTGGGTGCATGTAGCAGTGTGTGTGTGTGTGTGTGTGTGAGTGTGTGTAAATAGTGCATGGAGGGGTTTTTGGTGTGTGAGAAGTGTGAATGGAGTAAAAAACAACAACACATCCTTACTTGTGTTACTGTTCGTGTTGCATTTTGTGTTCCTCAAATGAAAACTGAATTTGGCTGCTTCCTGTGGGCGCTGACACCTGTCTCTCTCCCCCCCCCCCCCCCCCCCCCCCCCTCTCTCGGCCGTTCAGAAGAGCAAGAGGAAGGTCGGTAGCCAAAAACAGCTCCTGATATCAGAAGTGTTTTTATTTTCATGAAGGTTTGCGCCGTAAAAAAAAAAAGAAAAAGAAAAGTAAAACAATTCCTCTTTTGTGCCGTAAATTCCAAAATCTGAACCCAAACAGGCAGACAATCTTTTTCCAACCAAGCTCCCAGTCGTTTTTTATAACCGTATTGACGACTGCGTGAAAAAGCATGTGTATGTGTCTGTCTGTCAGTATGGAGGAAGGGAGTCTTTCCAGCGGCTCTGTGTTGCTGTGAATGAAAAGGCACGGAGCAACACAGTTGGAGTGTGTGTGTAAGTGTGTGTGTGTGTGTGTGTGTGTGTAAGTGTGTGAGGCAACCAAAGCAATGAATCGATCCAACACCCAAACGTGACAGCTCAAAGAACAGCAGCAGAATGAATGACATCATGTCTACACT
Organism: Enoplosus armatus; assembly: GCF_043641665.1. Lineage (NCBI taxonomy): Eukaryota > Metazoa > Chordata > Actinopteri > Centrarchiformes > Enoplosidae > Enoplosus > Enoplosus armatus. The sequence continues at coordinate 15,931,866 of NC_092201.1, read as the reverse complement.
GTACAAAAACATCCTGCGCTGGGGCCGCAGATATGTCCGAAATGCAGAGAGGAAGGGAGGTTGATAAAAATAAAAGTTCCCGGCTTTGTTCTTCTGTGCTGAAGATGCGAGATATGGTAATAGTTGATTGATTGTGGGGGGGGGGGGGGGTTTTGGTGCCAAAAAGGAAGAAAAATTGTTTGACATTTTGGGGAATACACTTATTTTCTGCCATGAGAAGAAGAAGACTGATACCACTACCAAGTTAGCTTAGCTTAGCATAAAGGACAGGCTAACGAAGACGAGTGGGATGTTAAATAAGTGTTCATTCGCAAACTTCAGATGCACTGGGAGACAGATTTTTAGCCACACTGGCAGTGTGGCCCTGTTATATATTATTGTACCGAAATTCATGCTCCCCACAGGTTAGCTTAGCTTTTGAGCGGCATCGTCAGATCGACATCCAAATTTGCCCAAAACATTTTTGGCTTGACGGATATTGCCGTCAGTCTCGGCTGTACTTTCTCTTTGGCGCTAATCAGCAACTGTGAGCGTGCTAACGCGCTAAGATGGCGAACATGGCAAGCATTTTAGCACTAGTCACTGTCACGGCCTTTATGCTAAGCTAGGGTAACAGATATTTACACAGATACGACAGTGGCCGTTGATCTTCTCATCAAATTTGGCAGGTCGCAAATAAATATACATCTCCCAAATGAACTAAAACTTCACCTGCTGTGGCGCTACGCTGTTAATCTGTGCAAAACTGACAAAATAAAGATAGAAGCCCCATCGCCCCCTCCTCCTAAAGAGAAAAACTCCCTCGGATATGTTGAGAAGCCTTCCCGTGTTCCTTTCAGCTGAAGAAGCAAATGTGTAATTCAGTCTAATAACAGACGTCGTTCAGAAGCAACATAAATACACCTGTATGTACACGCTCCTACAGCACGAGACGACTGGCCCCCATTTCTGCTGACGGAGGAGCTCGGAATGCTGTCGCTCTCTTGGTCCCCCCCCCCCCCCCCCGCCAGCTCTGTTTACTTAAGCCGGCTGCCCTTTTCCCTGCGGAGACGGTAGGGATCATCGACACTGACTTTTTTTTTTTTTTTGTTGTTGCCTCATACGGGAGGCCGGGAGCGAGATGAAAATAGAGACGCGAGGAGGGATCGGAGGCCTCTGTAATGGCTTTGTTTGCGGGCTGAGGGGCCCTTTGTGTATCGTTCGTCTTCCGTTCTGGGGGTTAAATGAGCAGTTTAAGCTGAGGCTCTGTCGGCGTGTTAAAGTGGAGAGGTGCTTGCCCGCCCAGTGCCTCTGCGTACAACTGCTGAGTAAGATGCTGCGTGGCATCAACATCAGCAGGAGTGCTAATTTGAAAGCCCAGAGTGTGTGTGTGTGTGTGTGTGTGTGTGTGTGTGTGTGTTTTGCGTGCCTGACCCAGAAAAAGGCAGTGCTGAGAATACAAGCATTGTTTCTGCGGGAGGACGGCGGCCGGGGCTAACAGGGCCAGGCCAGTAGCTTTCCTCTTTTCCTCTCTTTATTAGAGCCAGATGTCTGTGTGTGTGTGTGTGTGTGGGGTTGGGGGGGGGGCGGGGGGGGGGAGAAAAGTAGAAAAATAGGGCTGTTCTCTCATTATAACCCACACCCCACACACACACACACTACACACACACACACAAGGCATGTGCACACACGTACAGTAATAACACTTCAAAGGCTACAGCTTGCGAGCCAAAGCATCCACCAGGACGTGCGGATAGAAATATCTGCCTATTTATGGCCGAAGATTTGGTCATCTTTCGGGTTATGCTGACATTTCAACCGCCAGCTTCGTCTCGAAAGACACGTGTTCACCGCAAGACGCAACTTCGTAGCGCAGTGGACCTGAAATTGCAGTCTGAGCTATCAAGCTAACAAAGTACAGTTGACCTAACTATCCATTGGGAAGTCTGAAAGGTCAAGGAATCCATTAAAAGCACCTCCTGCTTTCCAAAGCTGTGTCGCTCTCTGTGCTTTTTTTTTTTTTTCCTTATCTGAACTGAGGGTCATCGGGCTGTATAAATGAACTTGCCGGCCCCCCCCTCCCCCCCCCCCCCCCCCGAGATCAGGTAATTAACCAGGACCCACCTTACCAGGCCCTCATCGTCCATCAGCCCATTCATTAGCTACGCTGATAGCAGCACGGTGGGCACAAACGCGCGGGGAATATATATATATATATATATATATACGATTTCAGGTGCAGCTTTTTCTCACTTTGATGGTCTAGCATTTACACTCCCCCTCTCTCCCTCCCTGTATAACGCTCACACAACAGCCTGTAATCCAATTCACAGCGTGATGGAGAGTGCAGTTATTAACCTTGACATTGCTTTGCATCGCGGACGCCGATCACATTACAGACGCCGTCTCGGATTCGGTGACTGTGCGCGGTAGATATTGTTGATATGTACACTGAGAGCAGCAGCTAGTTCTCGTGTTCTGGTCGAGGGGTGGTGGTGGTGGTGGTGGTGGTGATGTGCACCGAGGGTGGGCCTCCGGGCCATTTTGGCATTGAATGTTTGACAACGTGGAAATCGGGAAATAAGTCGTAAATCTCAGATGATCTGGGACACAGAAGGACAAAGCCGCCCACTGTACACATTGTGAGAAATGAAAACGCACGTGATGCGCTAATGATGTACCAGAGGCAAGTCGTGAAAGAAGACATGACGAAGCAAAAACGCTTGACAACAGTTCAACTTTGAAAATGTTCATCAGCACAGGGGGGAAAAAAAAATAAAAAATTTAAATGATAATAATAATTAAATCTTTCTCTCTTTAATCCAAAAAGCCATTTAAATAATATTTTGTTATTGCTGCTCGCAGCAAAGCTTCATAAGACGATAAAAACAAAAATATGCATAAAGACAAAAGGAGAGTCTTAATTTACTGAAAGACATGTTTGGTTGTCTGAGTAGGGGCTTTGTGGGTGTGGCCTTGGGAGTGTCCGCTGAGCCCCTGGGCCGGGCACAGGCTGTCTCTTTCCTCCATGCGCGGGCGTCTCACTCGCGGTCTGGCGCGAGCGTCCCGAAACCTTCCTCACCCGCGTCCTGTAGCTCAAAGCGTTAAGGATGACTCGTGAAGCGCCTCCACACCTTCAACTGCCGCAACAGACCAGTGACAACTCGTTGGCTGAAGGCCACAGTCACAGGTTTGTACGGGGGAGGGAAGTCAGTAGCTATCTGTTGCGGGGCGTCCTTGAGGCGGTGCAGAGGCCCTCAAGGACGAATCTAATGAGGGCAAGGGTGATGGGCGCTAACACACACACACCGTGCTGACAGCGCCGAGCAGGACATGAATTGTGTTTTACAATTTGACGGAGTTTCTCTATTGATCCGGGGGAAGATGGGGCGGAGGAGGGGGGGGGGGGGTAAGCTTAGCTCCCACGATGCATTGGGGTCAGGGCACGTGCGAGGCCGCTGTTTGCTTTGTAGAATCTGAAGCAGCCTAATTTGCCAGCAGTTTGTTTAAACATGTAGGGAACGTCGTCAGGAGAGTCCCTCTTCAAGTCCGTCCTCTGAGGATATGTTCCCCTTTTTTTTTTTTTAAAAACACCCTGAAGACCTGCTTCACCCACACATCGAAGTCTTTGCATGCGTTTGGTTCATTTAGCCCACATTCTCGTCCCAATCAGCGCTCTCTGTACCACCCAGAGTTGACTGGACACCCTCCTCCCTCATTGCTCAGACAAGCCCGCATCACCTCTCTTCCTTTCAGCACCTGTTTATGCGTCTAATTCAGACCCCCACGCCTGCAAGGTACGACGACAAGTTTTTAAATCAAGTTTGCTTCCGAGACAAACGAAAACAAAAAAAGAAAAAAAGAAAAGAATTCCGCCCTTCGCTCATTTTGTTGCCTCTCCTTAAACAAGGCAGCCATTCTCAGAGTCCCAGCTCTGTCCTCCATTAGTCCAGCCGGAGGTAGCTGGGCGTGGAGTAGTTAAACATGAGGAAGTCCAACTTGTAAAGCTGGTAGAGCTGGATCTGCTGCTGAGTGCTGATATTGCTGAAGAACTGGGCCGTCATGGCATCTGTGGTGCGAGTGGACTTGGCGTAGCTCGGGAAGCGCAAGGTGTCCCCGACGCCCACCAGCCGCAACACGTAGTTTGCGTCGTCCTCCAGTGTCTCATACTTGCCCACCAGGTCGTAGTGGATGTGACACGGGTGACAGAGCTGGTACACGGTCTGCCAGTGCTCGTTGAGCGGGCCGTCGCGCTGCGTGGCCGGGTCCACCAGGTACTCGGTGAATTCCTTGAATTTCACATCGGCGCCGTTGAGCAGGGCGTCCTGCGTGGCGTTCTTGCGGTAGCGCCGGATGATCCGGGTGCCGAAGCGCTTGTGGAAGGATGAGTTGTACTTGAGGGTGAACTTGTTGCGGTATGCGGAGACCAGCCTCTCGAAGGGCTCGCGAACAAAGAGGAACTTGAGGTAGTTCTTGAGGCGGTGGTTGATCTCGGCAATGCTGTACTGGTTAAGAGTCTTCAGGTTGGAGGGAACGTGGGCTTCATTGGAAGGGATTTCCATTGGGTCGCTGTGGAAGAGAAGCAGAAGGACAGTAAGGGACAATGGCCTGTCCTTGTATTATGTCACAAACCTACAGTGTAATGGGGGCAGCATGCAGGGATAGTCCTGTGCAATACATTTAAAAGGGGAACAGTCTACAGGATTCGGAACAGGATTCACCTGTATTTGCCCCGGCCTGTGAGCACCATCATGACGCGTTTCCAGTTGGTGCAGGCCACCTTGGGGACGTAGCAGTAGATGAGCTCGTGATCCTCGTCCACCACGAGGTGCTTGAGGTCCCCGGGCGTCAGGACTCGGCGCTTGCGGCTGGACGCGCTGTAGACCCGACAGGCGTCCACTACCTGATCCCTCCTGGCTTGGTGGAGGACGGCCGCTCCGGACAACTCCCGCTGGTCAGGGAGAGACAGAGAAAGGGGGGACAGAGTGAGACAAAGGGCAACATCTGACTTTCTAATCATTCGGTACACGCCGCTCAGCCATTTCAACATATTTTGCATCCAAAGAAATGCGCTGAAGAATTATAATTCTGTAACGGATACGTCTAATGGATAGCAGAAGCTAGTCGATGCTACTTGTGGCATCAATGTGAGTTGCCTTGGTGGCCAAATTAGCTTGTTGGGTGGCAATTCAGTCTGGAAAAGGGGCTTTTTTTTCCTGCAAAACATTGCTTCAGTGAGCACAACAAACAGTGTAAATAAAAACAACAATCTTGCTTGCTTGCTGTGTATGAATTTATGTATCTATAAATATATGGAAATGATGATGGGAATACTTTTATAATACGTGAACGGTGGAAGTAATCGCCACAGTAATATAATGCAATATAATGCCAATGTATTCTTTGATGTATTACAAAAGACTTCATATCTCCATATGTTTCTTCACGGTATCTTTCAGCCTGGTTGTTGTTTATTAAGGCATTCCTTTTGCAGATCAGAGATCTGCGGCAGAAAATGACTTCCTGTCTCTAGTCTCTTGTTGTCTTTACACCTTTGTCCGCGTGTTCGTACTGTACAATGTCCTTGGCAGTGAAGGGAGAAATCTCACCGTGCCAGTAAAGCACTAAAATGAATGAAAGCGAACCAAAGCAGGGAGAGAGGGGGGAGACGAAGGGAGACAGGCGGACAGATAGCGAGAGAGGGTGTTATTAATCTCAGCCTTTATTATCAAACTCATCGCTTTATTGACTCTATCTTTTCCCCCTATCTGAGGCGCTCCGCAGACTATGATAGAGATTAGTCCGCGGGTATGGAGGGAAATAATGATATTGGAGGATATTACAGATATTGAGCGTTCAATATGCACAGATCCAGTCAGCGATCCCTCATCTGAAGGCATATTTCATATTCACCGTGACGCTCGTGATGAAGCGGACTATGGCAGGAGGGAGGCTGGGGAGGAATGAAACGAGTCTGAGGCAGAAGAGAGGCCCCGGGGGTTTTGCATCTGAAGGGCAGACATGTTTTCGTGTGCCTCTTGATTATTTTTTTCCTCTGGGTCTGAATTCCCCTCCGGGGCAGGGCCCTGGTTTCCTCGCGGAATCTAAATTAATTGCACTGTGGCCTGCCTCTTTACCACTCCGTCCCGCTCGCAACAAGTGTGGCCTTTCAGTGCCGCACCACCCAGGGCTGAGGGGTGGGGGTGGGGGGGTGCGGGAGAGCTGCTGACATGAGGTGCTGAAATAACTCAGGGACCCCCACCAAGCGCTAAACACGAAGACAGTTTGACTAACAAGGTTGGCACGTATTTCTCTTTGAAGTCACTCTCCAGCCATGTCTGCGAGTGGGCCATTCATCACGTGCCTCCCTCACAAGAACGTGGCAGGAAAACCAATCTCTCACACCCTTTTCCATCCAGTGGCAACACATGACCTTAAACCTCGGAGGCATTTCAGCTGAATGATGCCTGTAAAAGGAATGTCTCATAGTTTGCTGCTTTCTCAATAATCCCCCACTTGGTAGTCGACGCTCGCTCGCCTGTGTTTCCTTATGAGGCGAGGCTCCCCCACTGTGAGTTCGCCATTTTAACAACATTCAACGCGGAAAACGCTTGTTAATAATACTTTTTAAGAAAGCGTTTTCGGTATTTGTAGTGAGTTTGGGACACGTCATCGGCTGCGTTCAGGAACCATGCGCTTGCATATTTGGTGAACAAAATACAAACGTGAAGTGATTCGCATTGCTGAGGCTGGCGTTGGACTGTTGCGTACAAATAAAAAAGAGCGTTTGTTGACTCGAGTTTCATCTTTGACCGAGTGATGCAAGTCACCAAAAGATTTTTTATTTTTTTTTAGTACTTGCACAAACAATGCATAACTATACATATATAACTTACTCCCACTAGATGATAACTATACGCCCAACATATGGATCCAGAAAAGTGACCACATGCACATAGCATAAACAACCTGTGCCCACAATACGTGGATCTTGCCCCCCCCCCCACCCCCCCCCAACAGATGATGATTTGTGGACACAAAATGCGGATCTTGTTTCCACGGAAAAAAAAAGAAGAAAGAACTATATTTGGATATCTTGTTCACGCAGCATTGTGCCCAAAACATAATGTGTTACGTCCCCGTCTTATGTGTTATATGTCATCCCCCTTTGTTAATGGGGAGAGTGTAGTTCACTTTCACTTTAGAACTCCACCGGCTTCTTCATTTCTTTATGCAAATACCGACTTGCCATCTCCACGCTGTTGCCTCTGCGGTAACCTGTTAACCCCCCCCCGTGCGCCCTTCCCTGTCATATCAAACGCTCCTTTAAAGCATTTTGAGGGAAGTGCAAATTGACAAGGCATGATGGATTATGAACATCTCTGCACAAGAAGAAGGCCTCATTTTGCACCCCTCCCACTTCTCTCTTCGTGTGATCTCCACCCCTCCTTATTCATGCTCATGCCGACACATCAAAGCCCGCCGAGGCGTGAACCGTGCGCGGCGAATAGCAGCTCTTTGTTGATGAAAATCTGAAAATCCTGTTTGCTAAGAGACACCTAGCCACGATTCGCACAAATGTCGCGGGCGAGCGTGCGGCTCTCCGTCCCAGAGGAGGACAAACGCTGTAATTAACATAACAGAGACAAGGGAGGGAATCTTGTCATCTCCCGCTCTGCCTCAGTGTTCCTCTCCTTATCTCTCTTCTTTCCACGGGATTACTTCCTGCCATTTTTTTTTTTTATATCTCCTCTTCAAGCAGCTCAGTCAAGTCTCTTGTGCAGGGGGGGGGTGTGGGGGAGGTGGAGAAGATGGGAGGGGCGATAAGTCGATGCAGCCGGAGGGGAAGCTGTAATGGAGAGCGCTGACCTCTGGCCATGTCAGGGCCTTCCCGTGGGAGAGCGGCGACCATTGCTTCCACATTTGCTTGCTCTAATCCCCCCGTGGACATGAGCTGGTGCGATCGGGAGGAGAGCTGGCCGAAAGCCATAAAAACCCACAGCTATAAACGTAGTTAGCAGCCTCACATGATACGGTCAATTTAATTTGATCTCGTCTGATTGGTCAAGATCCCAGAAGGACCACAAACCTTCAGGCTCAGCAGTTTCCCTGTGCAGCTATATACATATATATATATATATATATATATATATATATATATATATATATATATATATATATACATATATATATATATATATGATATTAATTTGTGAGGGCGTGTGTGTATGAGATTTTGCACTCTCTGTTAGCGGCTACATCCATCCTCTCTGACAGGAGATCCTTCAGCATACATTTCAACCTAATCTCCCCATGAAAGTCATTATCAGCATTGTACACGCAAATAGAGAAGAAATCTCTATTTTTCTTATCTTCGGATGTCGGGGTGGGGGGGGGGGGTGGGGGGGGGGGGTGGGGGGGTTCAGAATGAGCCCGTCGCACATTCACAACAATATGCAGATCATGTTGTTCAAAACAAAAAACCAAAAAAAAAAACGTGCGAGAAACTGATGACAAGGGGGAAACGGGGGAGGGGGGGGGGGGGGGGGGGCGTATTATTCTCACTGACGGGACTTTGAAATATGATCCGAGAGTCGTCTCGACGCTGTGGCGGCAACGAGTGCTTCCTCCCGATCTGCTGATGGCTGCAGAGGAAGAAAGAAAGAAAGATGGAGGAAGGAGGCCGGGAGGGCATTACTGATGGAAGGAAGTGAGCGACTAACGTGGACAGAGAGGGCAACGACCCTGCCCCCCCCCCCCCCCCCCCAAGGGCCTCAGAAGTTCATAAGTTTAAAATGATTCTGCACCGTCAGAGTACAATATCTACTAAAGGGGTGTGGTGGTTAACTACTGTTATGCTTCTTAAAGCGCTTATTATTTTAGTTTATGCCTATTCCTAAATAAAGTAAAACGCAGAGTCAGCTATATGCACTGGGCTTAATAGGTACCCTGTAGACTTTTTGACTACTAGTAGTGCTCTGGAGCAATTACATACACCTCGATGTATTGGAGCTATTTCACATCAAGAAGCAGGTCAACCGCAGGTCCCGCTCCCTCGCTCTGCTCCACGCCGTCGAACCAGCCCGCTTGGTTGACTGTCCCTTGAGGCGGAAAATGGGGAGGTGCAGGTGCAAAGTCTGCTCGGCCGGGTAGCGGTGAAATTGGCGACGGCTTGAAGAGAGTGGACTGGAATTAAACCCGGGGGCCCGCTGCAGCCTATATGGTTACGCATTCTACCAGGTGAGCTACCAGGTGAGCTACCAGGGGGGACGAAATCCTAATGACTTTGATGATCACCTGACTGTTCCTCCACCATGACGCTGACATGTTTTTGGTCCTGAGTGACCTGCCTCAACAGCTGCTGGAGCAATGGTTTTGCTCCTTAAACTGTATTTCTTTTCCAGAATAAACTTATCATCACACAGTCCCCGCAATCAGGTGATTATATTTAAGCCGCCTATATCAATGACTATTTTACTATTTTCAGCAGCTGACATAGAAAGACGTGTCGGGATACATCACCAGAATGTTACGCTCACGCGCGTGGAAGCAGAGTTTTTTTTCGGGTTGATAATTTATTCCTCAGTGCTTGAGAAGTGTTTCTTTTAAATAGTGTTTGGCGGAGAAAATGAGATGCTAATGCAGCGCCAGTTGTAGCCCAGGGTCTTCGACAGAGCGCCAGAGCACTTTGTTCAGAGAAGACGCCCGGAACGTCTTTTCCTCTAAGAAATGGAAAGAAAACCCCCCAAAAACAAACCCCGCTTCCTATTGCAATTTAAATACTGCAGAAGTCAATACTGCTATATATATATATATATATATATATTTCCTCAGTTAATTGTGTGGCCCTGTTTATTTTCTGTGAGGCTATTCTGGTGTGTTTACAGTCTTCTGTCTCTGGAACACTTGAAAGCGTCTGGAAACAGGCGACGAAAAGGAAAAAAAAAAAGAAAGAAAGAAAAATCATCACACTCGAGGAGAAGTGGTGGATTTGTGCCCCCGACTTCCAGAGTGAATGAGGTGAGAAAGCAAAGTGCTGGGGCGGAAATTCCCCTTCCTTTAGTTTGATCTTGTTAATGTTGAAAGGTGGGGGGGTAGTGGGGGGATGTGTACCGCCCTTCCATTTTGTCTCCCAAAAACCTGATCCCTCTGCACGCCTCGTCTTCTGTTTGTGCACCGGCTCCTCTCGCCTCTCGCTAGCTGTGAGGTCATCTAAGCGAAGGCCAATAGGATTCTCTCCTTCTCGCACACACACACACACACACACACACACACACAGACACACACAGACACACACACCGGGCACTAAAGGTAGTCTGTCTCTCTCTCTCTCTGACCCTCTTTGCTTACAGACTGGCATTCATGGAGCAGGCAGGAATAAAGCTGCTAGTGTACCACAACTGTCCCAAACACACACACACACACACACACACACACACACACACACACACACCTGTGCCTCTGCGAAAGGCAACAAGGAGAGGCCTTTCTATAAAACCCTGACAATGCTGACAGTTTATGAGACAGATTCCTCCTCTTTCGCGGAGGCCGGCGGCACATTAACTTCCCGTAATGCCGTTTATGAGAAGTGGGACCAGCCAGAGGGGGGGGGGGGGTGTCATCGCCAACACCCACTGCGACGCGGGGGAAAAAAGATCGGAGGGAAATGTTCCTCGACCGTGAGTGAGATCGGTTTTTATTCATCCTCTGGGAAGCGTTAAAGGTTGAAGCAAGTGAGGTCCATTTGAAGTTTTTAATCTCTACGCCGTAACTAACTTGGATGGTGCAACTTGTATTTACTTAAGTTAAGCTGGCGCAACAGGTAGTCGCACGCCAGCTTTTCTAATCTCTAGACATCCCCCAGAACTTTCCGGAAAAAAAGCAGCAGCAAGAAAAAAAAAAGAAGAAGAAGAAAACTTTGAAGCAGTGAATCTACCGATTCATGACTTTTGTGCTGATGCCTGTTACGCAAGGGCACTGCAGGGAGGTGGTGAATGGACACAGTGTGTTTGCCGGGGGCTAAAATCTCTGGGCTTCCCTGCCGGGGCCAACAAAGCCACACAAACAGGCAAAGACACACACACACACACACAGAGATGCACACACATATGATGCTATTCGTCGCAGGGCTTCAGTTCAATTCTTAATGGATTCTCAATACCAATTGATGCTTCTAATAATAACGTAAGTGTGCCAGTGTTGCCTGGACGTTATTCGACTCCAGGCACTTCGGGCACGGTTGTCTGTAAAAGCTGCAGGCCTCACCTCGCCTGCAGCAGCTGTTAACAGGCCGTCGTAAGAACCTGAGGTTTTAATGGAGAGCTTTTAGTGCGCCGCCAGGGTCTAACTGAGGCTTTTCCACCCCGGCAGGGACATAACTCTGGGAGGAAGCACTGAATCTTGGGATTTGGGGCTAAATATTAGAGTTCAATGCAGCTCTATGTAAGCAGCTGCTTCAGTCTCGCCGCTAAAGAGCTACACTGAGTCCAACTAAGCAGTGAAATCAGTTTAAAGGGGTCACTCCAGTGATTTAGCATCACGCTTTCATCAAGTTGGAGGGAAAAAAGTATGCTCAAAATGAAAGCTGAAGGCCCGGATATTTTCATATTTTAGTGCCCCCTTTTATGTATTGCTGCAATTAGAACTCGCATAATCTTGGGCCTTGATGCCGCATGGTCGAATACCACTGATATTCGCTCTCTCTGCATAATTAAAGAGCCATCCCAACGCCGACAAGAATGGCAGGGGGCCCACCTGCTGGCCGCCGATGCCGCCGGGGGGGGGGTTAGCTGGCCTACGACTGCACCTGCAAACATTTACAGTGCTCTGCCTTTAGTTTCCGACACATGACATTCAAATGGTGCCCGGGAAAGGAAACAGTAGAAGAAGAAACGGCGTCGCTGTACATCTGAAGAGCACAGATCACGTGCATTTGTATGCACGAGTGTGTGTGTGTGTGTGTGTGTGTGTGTGTGTGTGTGTCAGTATATCTCAAAGACAAAAGTGGGGGTTATAATTATAGCACCACAGACAAGATAATGACAAACCGCTCAGAGCCATCAAAGTTTCTCCTTCCTCTCATGAGCACTTTACCCTTTTCTCTCTCTGCATGACATGTTTTACCCCTCGGGGAGCGAAAACCGGAGGAGAGAACCAAGTAGAAGTAGGTGAAGGGGTGGGGGGGGGGGGGGTTAAATGAAGGGTTTCACTTCTCACACGGCGACTGTACTCTCAGTTTTTAAACTTGAATCCGGAGTGTTCACAGACGGGCGCCCTCAAATGGCAGCAATCCCTTGTATTTTGCAGGCTTCATAACTGACTGACTGTTTTTTTGGGGGGGAGAAGAAGGTCACGCAGAAGTGACCGCACAGTTGAATCAGCGCAACAGAACACCATGACCTTCTTCTGTCGCAGAGCTGCATATTCGTTTTTTTTTTATATAAAAACGTGCGCGTAAAAAAAAAAAATAAAGTGTCAGCTCGGAGGGTGAACAACCGGCCTGGACAAGCCCGGCTCCCCTGCTTCCCAAACCTCCGCCCGCCCCCGGGTGAGAAATAGCCCCATATGTGACCTGCCTGTGGTCTATGAGCCAAATAAGGCACAGTATTTCACAATTAAAGGCCAATAGCCACCGGCCGGATGCCATTTCTTTAACTCGGCTCCTGCGCACGAGTTAGCGTAGCTTGCTTGCCATTTGCTTTTTGGTGGGCGCGCTGTGCTGCACTGTAACTACTACGCGGTTGCCGCCACTGCTGCGCTGTGTTGCATTATGCATGTGTCTATTTTTGTTAGGGGGGTTAGGGGGGGGATTTTGTTTTGACAGTTTTTGCCTGATTGGACAGTCATGGCTCCCCAAGTTTCATTTTAGTTTCTCCGTGTTTTGTAATGCCTTTGAGGGATGCCGGTGCTTGATCAACAGCCGGTTCGTGCTCCTCCTTAATTCTTCTCCACGCTTTCTCGTGCCGGAAGCGCTTTCTTTTCTTCTTCCCCTTTCCGACCGCGATGAAACAGAAAGTCTTACTCGTCCGCATCCTCTGTGGCCTTCTGTGCTGCACTGTCTCCTCTTTCTGCACAGCTCATCTTCTCCGAGAGCAAAGCGGAGCCCCCCCCGTCTCCTCTAAATCCATTCGTCTCTCTCCTTTCACCCCCTTTATTCGGCCCCGCTCATACGCAGCCTCCAGAGATGGACAGAGACAAAAAAAAAACAGAGCAAAGCCTCCTCCTCCTCTAAATCCCTTTGTCTTTAAAACCGAGACTGACTTATCCAGCTTCCCACACACACACACACACACACACACACACACACACACACACACACACACACACACACACCTTAAACCCATACCCACAGTGTATAGCTGCGCTCTGGTCTGACGGTTTTACAGCAGAGCAACGCTCAGACAGCTGCTTTGGCTCCTTTGCTGTGGGTGAAAGGTGCAGTGTTTCTTTCAAGTCTGTGCCAGTCTCTGCCGCTGTGTTCCAGGGTGCTTATTCTGGGGGGGGGGGGGTTGTGGGGTTAGCAGGATATCTGCAGCTGGTGAAACAATCCAGGCAGGTATTATCTGACTCATGCAGACACTCTCCTCACTTCTGAAGGGAACATTGACGACGCCCGTTCGCGCTGCTGGCAACTGTCGCTCGTCCAGCCGGCCTAATTTCCACTCGCGGGGATGTCCGTCCACGTCGTGCTTTCTTCACCGAGAGCCACCGTTGATCCCTCTCAACCTGGGTGGTATCGGTTAACCGAACGATCTCGCCACGAGGCCCATTCAGTAGCCGCTCTGGAGCTTTTTGTTTCGCATCATCCAAATCAACCCAACAGATATACATTCCACAGATAGATAGATAGATAGAAATATGAAAAGCTGTACGTTAAAATGTACAATGTGGCCAGTTTATCAGAGTGATAAAGAGACCACGAAGTCTTTCTCCAAAATGTAACTTAAATCTTCCGTAAGTTTCATCAAAATCCTCACTAAGACCTTGAAACCCAAACACAAAACGCAGATCATCTAAGGCTTGTTACTTTGGAGGGATTTTTCCTCGGCTCTCTATCCCTGTGAGGACATTTGAGCCCGTGAAACCCAGACACACACACACACACACACACACACACACACACACAGACAGAGAGAGAGAGAGAGAGAGAGAGAGAGAGAGAGACTATGAACACATACTTCCATTACAAGCCTTTCCACCGGCCTCAGTTCTGATCTCTGAATCAGCATTTAACCGTGAGCTCTGGCTCTGGCTCGGTCATAATGGTGTCTACATGCCTCTGTGATTACTGGCAGGGAGAAAAAAAAAAGAAAAAAGAAAGCCTTTTCCATGAGGAGGAAACATTAATACTGCATAAGGAAACTGCTTTTCTTCCCTGTATTTAGATGATATCTGACCATGTGTGCGGGGCCACATCAAACCCCTTCCCCTCCGGCGGTTTCAAATCAACTTCTGATTAATGAAACCAGTGTCCGTGCCCCGAGGACGCAGAGTCTCTCGGTTTGAAGTGTGGCGGCTGACGTACGTGACTGTACGTACAGATCTGACTGAGGTTCAGTGAGCCGGACCGCCTCTGATTTGATCGCGTTCTGGATTGTAATATATAAGGAAAATATGGATTAAATCATCCATCCGGGCCTCAGGTGTAGCGCGGGTCTCTGCCGCACCAAAACCGGCGACCTCACCGTGATGCCAAGACGTCGGGGGAAGCGGAAAGTGAAGCACTTTGTGACCTCGCTTGACTTACTTACAGTCAACTGCACCTGAACCACATTTTTTTTTAACTCTTCGGGTACCTACTGAATGTTTTCGTCATTGTCATTTTCTCCGATATTCAGCGTATCCTTTAAAGTCGCGCACCTAATTATCTTCAACTCAACGCTAAACCCAAGTCAGAAACCAGTTAGTTCAAATGCCCTTGCCAAAAAAATGTCCTCACTCTGAAGGTCTACGATTCAAAGGAGGACAGAGCTACAAGAACACACACACACACACACACACACACACACACAGAAACAGCTCTCTCTTGACCACTGACCCCAAGCACCCTGCTAAAGTTTACTCTAGCTACAGTCCCTGTGCACACAGAAATATATCAATGGGTCTTCACATGAGTGGGAATGTGTGTGTGTGTGTGTGTGTGTGGGGGGGGGGGTAAATCTTCCACTGAGAAATGAACCCTAGGGTGAGTCCACGTGCACCTGGTCTAATCTTAGCTGTCCAGAATACCACTTCAATAAATATAAATGGCCTGTGCAGAAAGAGACCATGTGAGAAAGGGGTGTTGGGGTGACGGGGTGGGGTGGGGTGGGGTGAAGTGAGCTACAGACAGCAAAGGACAGACGGGGCAGAGCGGAGGGAATAAAGGGCAGTTGGGGGGGGTGGGGACGAGGAAAGAGACAGGTTGGTAGCGGAAGAAAGAGGAAGGCAGATAGTAAGCGATGAGGACAGTGATGAGAGAACCGAGAGGGGGGGCAGACACTATCCAATCTGTTACTGTGATAGCGTCACCTCCGGCAGTGTCTCGCTCTTCCCTACTTTAAATCTATATATATATATATATCCATATATATATACAGGCCCATAAACTGTGTGTTTAACGCTGTGTATGCTTTCCAACCTTTTCTAGAGCATTAAGTTGCTCTTCAAGGCGCCCCACTGGTTTCACTCCACTTGCTCGAGATTGGCAATCCATCACAGTGAATATTAAGTCGCCTTGCTCTTTGTCAGAATTGCATTATCATTGCGAGCGGGGGCTCTCTCTCTCGACGCGTTCAAGGACACTCGGAGGTCTGTGCCAAACAGCAAAAACAACGCTTTATTACAACAACTTGGGTTTCGTTTCCAGAAATCTTGGTCGTCGTCCTCCTCCTCTTCTTCTTTCGTCGGGTTGTAATAGTATCGTACTCGCCAAAGCAAGTACAAGCAAAAACATAACCCCCCCGGGGTCGCCAAATGTATTTATAATCCATTCATTTATTCGCTGATGTCTGCGCAGGCCAACGCTGTACCTCCGGTTCCCTGCGCGGGTTAAGACCGCCCTCATTTTTCTGGAAATTTAAAACATGTATGCCGTCAAGAAAGCTGTTGTCACAATCACAAGTGAGGCTTCACTGGCTTGGAGACAGACAACTGCAATAACAGCCGTGCTATCCATGGAGACAAAGTGAGGGACGCTACCTGCTGGTGCTCAACACTTTATTTCAGTAGTCTGTTCTTTGCTCTGCGAGAGTTCCGCTGTTAGACTCTAGTCTCTCGTTGTCCCTTATCATTCCTGAAAGACTGACGGTGTCTTTAGTGCCTGTAAAGTTGCCTGACTACCGGGTGGAAGATGGATGGCCATTATGCTTAACAGGAAGAGGGAAAGCCTGAAGCCTGCCGGGGTCAGCGCCCCCCAGAGGGCCTCGGGCCCCTGACAGCCAGGGGGGAGGGAGGGAGCACAAACAGGGACAGACGAGAGTCGAGAGAGATGGGGACACATAAAGAGAGAGCAAGTTGTGCAAGCGTGCCGCCCTCCTACCTGTGTGGGGTTGTAGAGCTCCTGCAGGGCGTTGCGGGAGCCTTTCCTGCAGCAGCCGTCCGCCACGAAGGGGTTCCTCCGCATGACTGCAACGACACAGAGGAGACACCATTAAGAACCAGGGGTCTCTCAAACCCGACTGAGACAGAGGAACAGCTGGTTGAGAGGGATCGGTTAAGACCTTTCTCGCTCAGGGACGTCGACTCTCAACGTCTCCGAATAAATGTTGCGGAATGCATCTCCTGTTGAGCCTAACATCTCCAGTTCCAGCGTGGGGCCTGACTCTAGTCCCTTCATGTTAACCAAAGTGCGTAAACACCTCGGCCGCAAACCGGAATTATAGGAATTACAGTGGCCAACTGTGGTACTGCAACAACCAAAATAAATCGCATGTGGCCCAAATTGCTTTTTCCCCATTGGCCGCTGTTGTGAAAGAGACCTTTAAACTTTGGAGTTTGGCATCTATTTCATACATCCGTGAGCCACAAGCAGCAGCAGCAACAGCAAATGTCTCACGGTAGAAAAGAAAAAGGTTAGCCAACAGTAGCTAACACTAGCAACCATAAGCATAAGTGAGGCTGCAGCAGCGAAACCGCTGTGTGAGTGTATTGAATCGAGCAAGTTCCACTTTTCATTTGCAACAGGAAGATTGTGTGTTATTTCTTGTCTTTTTCGAAGTTGCACCGTCTCGCTTTAACGGAGCAAACTTTGTTCAGCACATGCATATAACGGTGGCACACGGACAAAGATACCACAAGGTGTCCCACCACAGTGCACAATGGTTTTCATTTGGCTTTTGCCTACACCCCCCCCCCCTTTCTTCTTAATAGATTTCTTTAACCTAAAGAAGAGCCCTCGTATAGCTGCGCCGCTCCCCTGCCAGATCTTTTTGTCGTCTTTTTCTAAAACCGGAGAGAGAAAGCAGACGATTGGAGGAGTCCCTCTCCTCATTGGGCCGCATTCCTCTGACTGAAAGCAAGGGTGAAATCTAACCACTCTTTGTTTTGCTGTGCCGTCTCCACGAGGACGCCGCTGCGAGGAGGAGGCAGAGAGCTGCGGGGATAAATAATGAGAGCAGTGACTATATGCCAAGGGCGAAGCCACAGTTCAGCGTTTGTTTGGCTGGATCTCAGCTCTTTACACAACTCGATGCAGAGCAGTAGCTGCTGGCAGCGGCTCAGTGGGAGGAAGCCAGCGCAGCACTCCGCCCCCGCCAGCGCGCACTCTCTCCAATTACTCTGGACGGCGCGGGATCGAGGGCGGGGAGGGAAAACGGGACCCGCTGACGAGAAAAGCCGAGCGTTTTTTTAATGGCAGGTTGCTCCGCGCGTCATCCGCCTCATGTTCATGGATGAACATGTGTCACTGCCATCAGCAGCGCCGGCGACGAGGATAACACATTCGCTCCATTCCCAGCGCCCTCGTCGACGCGACTCCCCCCCCAAGTTAAGCTACAATGCGTGTCTGCCGCTCACATGGCAAAGTGACAGTGATTACATGATCAGGAGCCTCGCCCTTTAGAGCGGCTCAGAACCGACGACTACCGTCTCCGGATTTAGCAGAAAAGACCAGGAAAGAACTGACAGTCGATTCATTTGTCGAGGACACATTTCCCGGCAGCTCCAGCGCGTCAAGATGTGAAACTTCTGTTTTATATCGCTGTTAGGTTGAGCACCTGCTGCTCGGACTAAACAAGCAAAAAAAAAGATGTCGCCTCAGACTTTTTGGGGGTGAGATTAAATTGCGAGTGATCACTTTCACTATTTTCTGGCATTTTATAAACTGAAAAATAACCAACAGATTTATTGAATTTTTTTTGTGTGTGTGTGTGTGTGTGTGTGGGGGTGGGGGGGGGCATCCTTTTGTAATGATTTTCTAGGACTATGTACGTCTAGCATTGAGTTCCACAGTCCTCCACAGTCTCACATTAATGAGTATCTACTGTATAACGCGTACTATCAGAAGTACTACACTAGACATAACGAGACGTGCTGTTTGTGGGTGCAAGTAGGAAAAATCCAAATAATCAGTGGTGGCCTGTGCCGAGCGTCAACGCCCCCCCGGTTGGCCTGAAACTAGAAATCCTGGCTATGGTCCTGGTTGCAGCCCTTCCCCCTAAATAACAAATACCTCTCGTACGTCGCTCGCATTTAAAAATCCATCTAAGTCTATAGAAATGCAACAAGTGGTCGAGTGCAGTTTTGTACGTATTTCCGAACGTGTGAGCGTTACTCAGAGCGAATATTCATATTTATACACGTCCCCTGAAAAGCGTCACACAAAAAACGACCGCAAAGAAACACAAAACTCTTCTGTTTAGCTTTCAGTCTGGGTGACTTGCTTCTATGTAGGAGGGGTGGTACATGTGTGTGCCCAGGGGCCCGTAATTTGTCCATGATACGGGGGTCAGCAGCTAATTATGCACATTTGCACCGGTGGCGTTCTGCATATATGCTTCCCTCTATTTGCAATGTGCAGCGTGGGCCTAGTACCGGAGGCAAATTTGCACATCTGCTGCGCGAAGCTGATAATGTCAGAATCCACATTTTGGTCGTCGGCGCACCTGCTCACGCGCTGAACCGCGAATTTGCAAATCTGTTGACTGCTAACATGTAAATCTGCCCCTGCTCTTCTCGCCAGTGCACACACTCGATGTTGTCTGTGGCTGTCGCCGCTCTCCGCTTCCTCTTTTGATATTTCCCCTTTCGCATCTTAATCGTTTCATGTTGGTTTCGCCGCCGCGGTGGCCAAGTTTCCCTTCCCCTCCAACACAAATAAGCGCCCGTCTGCTCCTTCTCGCGTCTCGAGGGTCCCAGGAACATCAAAGCAAAGGCGAGGATTCGCATTTCTTTCTTTCTTTTTTTTTTTTGAAATCCCGAAGAACGGAGTGAGCTGAGGTCCGGCGCTGACCTGCAGATTTACCCAGTATCCCTGTACGTGAACTGTAATCCCTCTGTTGGCCCAAACCAGATCCATTGACGGAGCCCTGGGGAGCGGGCTGAGCGCTTGTTAGTGTAACGAGCCCCAACGGACAGCCGTGACCTTCAAGCGCCAAGGGGAGGATAGAGGGAGAGGGGGGGAGGAATGCCTTTACACCCTCAACACACACACACACACACACACACACACACATATATAGAGCGTGATTGATAACCTTGTTGATAAAGCAGGTCTTTAATAATGCAGTTCAACACTCCATCCTACTGTGGTTGATGTAAACCGGCAATTACTGTTTTCAAAGAGGACGCGAGCTTTTGGTGGAATAATGCAATCATGCCTGAAAAAGCACAAACTCAACACACACACACACACACACACACACACACACACACACACTCCAGGCAGTAGTGATTACTGATTGCTGTGGACCCAGGCTTGAGGTGGAGCTCAAGGTAATGAGGACTCAGTCCTAGTGTGTGTGTGTGTGTGTGTGTGTGTGTGTGTGATTGCGCCGATGGGTCATAGAGCTGTGGTGATATTTATCTGCTCAAACTAAAGATTGTAATCGCAAATCACAGTTTTAACAGACGGACTCGTCTGCAAATCACTCGCCTGGCTCACAGGGTGTAGGCTGCTGGGATGAGTCCGGTGAGCTCCTCCAGGTAGGCTCCACCTCTAGGATCAAGTTGTGTTCGTCTTTCTTAACAGTAAAACGTCGTAAAATCACATAGTCTACCCCCCCCCCCCGCCCAGACACTATTTCAGTCCACAATCCTCTGCTCCATCTTAAGTTCCCATCAAATCATCGCGTTCAATGAAAAACTGGGCAGAATTTCCACTTTTCCCACAATTCCACACGTTTCAGAATTGCATTATTTCACTTGATTGCAAGGCGAAGAATCATCGATCACGCGTTTGTTGATTTACAATCACAAGCCCCCCCCCCCCCCACAACTCTAGCAATGGTGCATAAATCAGCCAGCAGATTAGTCTACATGATTAGCATGTTAGCAACATATCAATCAAATATCAGCATATCAGGCAATTCAGGAGTTAGAAGATGCAACTAATGGCTTTATTTTTGAAGTCTGCAATGATTTGCAACAAAGGTCCATGACCAGAGGTGCCTTGATCCCTAAGCCATGGGGGCGCCCCACTAATGGCTTTATTAGTGGCTCATTTTCTTTAGTTTGCTGCCCTTTCGCGGGAGGTAAGCTATCAAACTGTCTTCCTAATGAACTATAGCTAAAAAGACAAAGCGGAGGAGGATGAACGCCATAACTCGCTCTCATTTATGGCTTATAACTGAATCTAGAAAGCATCAATAAATGGATTTATTCACTTTTAACAAAGCTGTTAGTTCAAACCTATCATGCCTTTATAAAAGTGGCACAGAAATCATGTCCTTTTCTCTAATTTTGAGGTGACGGGGTCCAGTCGTGTGACGCTGCCATTCCAACAGTACACTTCTTCGTGTTGTCGACGCGTCATCATCAATTCAGCGGCGCCTCCTCGCTTCGTGCCTGGCGGAAGTGACTTTGAAAGGCTTTCATTGTTGAAGGAGCGCACAAATTTGGCCTAATTCATCCCCCCCCCCCCCCCCGATAACATTTTTGTGTTTATTTTTAGTTTTAGTGAATTTGAACTTTACTGCTGCGACAAAACCCAACAAGGGAGCGTGAGCATTCAGATGTCTTTCAGCCCCTGTTCATTGTACCGACTGGGGAGGATTCATTTAAAAAATGTAATGTTTAAACTACACTGCCTGTGAAGGTCAAAGTTCAACAAACTTGACTGTTCCAATCGGAAGCGACCAATTTCAGAGTGAAACCAATTTCGGCGTGGGTTTATGCTGATGTGACCACCCTCGGAGAGAAGAGCTCATCTGTCTAAATCCCTTTGTCCTCACATGGTGGCAGAACTTCCCACACACACACACACACACACACACACACACACACACACACACACACACACGGTGAGAAGCAAGTCATTTAAATCCGTCCACACAGGCCTTATCGCTGTGCTCTGGTCTGCTCTGATGCCTCCAGGTATGTACACAAACACACAGACAGCAAGCAGACACGGGCTGAACTGTTTAATCTGTGAGTAATCCTGTCTGTGGTCTGTCTGCTGCCTTTGACTGACTGTTCACCCCCCCCCCCCCCCCCCCCAACACACACACACACACTGAAGGCACCGGGACCTGTACAACGAAAGCTGAAATCCGGCTAACAGAGCTCGATGTGTAACCAGTGTACGGCCGCCCAGTCAACGGGAACATAAGGTCACCCCGTAGTCCCCCCTCTGGCTCACTGGTTGGTGGGAACTGAGCCGTAACCATGGAGACCGCCACCCTTCACCATCCTCTCACCTGCATTGGCTGGCTGGATTCCTGTGGCCTGGAATCAGGTAAGGTCATGGGAAAGCAGAACCTTTTCGTTTCCCCAGTGCTGACAGGTACAAACACGCGTGATGATGTGTTAATAGGCGCCAGGATTACAACAAACACGAGGCCAGACTGTCAGCTTTGCAAGTTACCCCGTACTCATTCCTGTGGAAGTGTACATTTTTTTTATGCTACGGCCAGCGGAGCACATTCAATAATGCAAGACCATGTGTCTCTGGGAGGGAAACATGAGTGTTGAAATCCA
This sequence comes from Enoplosus armatus, assembly GCF_043641665.1. Classification (NCBI taxonomy): domain Eukaryota; kingdom Metazoa; phylum Chordata; class Actinopteri; order Centrarchiformes; family Enoplosidae; genus Enoplosus; species Enoplosus armatus. Next base: position 15,909,774 of record NC_092201.1, on the reverse strand, counting down.
ACAGCAATGCCCCTTTCACATTCAGAGAAAGCCACCGGAGCCGTAAAATCCACAACGATATTTGGACGGAGGGAGGAAGCCGCGGTGAAGCTAAGGCTGGACAAAGCAAGCAGCAACCGTCGCAGCTGTCTGTTAAGCAAACACGCCCCCAGACGTATCTTTTGCTCAAGTCTCAGTGGCTGCTTATGTGGGAGAAGTTCACAAGTTCCGTCTTTCCGACTGAGCTCACAAATCCCCCTCGCAGATACGCAACACTCAGTGAACACAAACCCATTCATAATTAAATTAAATATAAGTGCGGACGCAGAGTTCTGCATTTTTTTTTAAGTATGCATGACTTCCGTGTCTGCCTGAAGGTGGAGCTGCCACCTCCCATTAATTTTCCACAAAAGTCGATCCCTCGCAAAGGGAGCGTGACGAGATCACAGGTGGCGAGAGGCGAGTGGGTCTGCACGAACAACAGTGTTCGAATCAGTTAGCTGGAAGTGGTGAGGGAAAAAAAAGTCTGGAAGCGGCATCTAGTGGTCATTAGAAGAACTTGTACGACGCCGTGGTTTATGTTGAACCAGTGTACGTTTTGGCAACTGATTTTGACAAATATATATATATATATATATATATATATATATATTACTTTGAGACACATGGTAGTTATTTGGTTATTGCCAATGGTAGTTTAATTATAGACAATTTAGTTTTAATCAGTGCGCATTTTATAAGATTTTGATTGATTTGAATTACATTTATATTGTTTTTTACATTTCAACTGCTTTCATCTCCTCTTCAACTAACAGTTCAGCTGCTTTTATCTCTTACTCTTGAACTGACAGTTTAACTGCTTTCATCTCCTCTTCAGCTGACAGTTCAACTGCTTTTATCTGTTACTCTTGAACTGACAGTTTAACTGCTTTCATCTCCTCTTCAACTGACAGTTTAACTGCTTTTACTTCCTCTTCAACTGACAGTTCAACTGCTTTCATCTCCCCTTCAACTGACAGTTTAACTGCTTTCATCTCCTCTTGAACTGACAGTTTAACTGCTTTCATCTCCTCTTCAACTGACAGTTCAACTGCTTTCATCTCCCCTTCAACTGACAGTTTAACTGCTTTCATCTCCTCTTGAACTAACAGTTCAACTGCTTTTATCTCTTACTCTTCAACTGACAGTTCAACTGCTTTTATCTCTTACTCTTCAACTGACAGTTTAACTGCTTTTACGTCCTCTTCAACTGACAGTTCAACTGCTTTCATCTCCCCTTCAACTGACAGTTTAACTGCTTTCATCTCCTCTTGAACTGACAGTTCAACTGCTTTCATCTCCCCTTGAACTGACAGTTTAACTGCTTTTACTTCCTCTTCAACTGACAGTTCAGTTTTAAAGTTCGACAGCAGCGATTGGCTCGCAGAGGTTGTGGCCCAGTCTGATTGGTTTAATGGAAAGAGTGAATGCCCTCGGCCCGCTGACTGAGGCGGAAGCGGGAAAAGGGGGAGAGAAAGAGGAAGAGAGAGAGATTTATGTAAATAAGTGAGTAAGCATGCGCTTCCGCTAAGCTTCATTTGATCTGCTTTTATCTCGCACTCTTGAACTGACAGTCCGAATGCTTTCATCTCGTAAATGAGCTCTCAGCCGGGTTCAGTGATTACACTGAGCAGTCCAACTGTTTCCAGCACTCTCACTGCAACAGAATCCTCTGCTCATTGCAACTGGCGTATCAACTCCTTTCAGTTCTCCCACTTCGACTGACACCCGTCCGGCACTTCAAGCGTCAACACTTCACGGCGCTTACACTATAACTGGAACCCTCAGTCCATCTCAATCCCAAAACGCCGCCTAAACGCGTCGATATATTTGATAACACACATTAGCATCCGGGATGGCCGAACTGCTCATGAGGAAATTAAAACACTAAATCACGTGAAACACACCCGGAGGCCAAGTTCAGTCACATCCCTCTCTCCTCTCTCTCTCTTCCTGTTTCTCTAATCAGCTGATCATGGGCGCTTCCTCCCTCGCTGTCCAACCAGATTTCGCCACGGCCTCCGTCAGCCAATCATATTTCCGCTGCCAAACCTTGCTGCTGTCGGTATATCACGGTGTGACACCCACAGCGGATTTACATCTCTGAACGTCTCACGAAGGTTACACCGAGAAGGAAGTTTCACTTTCCGTTCACCCTTGTCGAATTGAGCGCGCTAGACGGTCTCGATTGCCGCCCGAGTCACTGAGACCACTAACTTTAAAGAGCTCCTATTAGCTCGCTCCCCTCCTCTTCCTCCCCCTCACCGCCCCTCCTCCTTCCTCATCTGGCTGCAATGCTTCTGAGCGGTGCCCCTGCCAGCCTAAACACACCGGCAGCCCAGTCGGTCTCCAGCATGTACCCTGAAGGTAAGAGACGCTCTGTGTGCCGCACAAACATCCACAGAAACACAGCAACACACCGGCTATTCAGCTCTCGCACTCGACTTTCATCAGACTTGTACTGTCACGCCGACAGCCCCCCGCCTCCTCCTCCTCCTCCTCCTCTGTCACCATTATCCTGATACTGAAAATGCTTTGATTTCAAGGTGATTAGTCCTTTTAGAAGCAGGTGGAGAGAGACGCTGGGAAGCTTCCAGCTCAATACGGCAAGCAGACCTCTCTGTCGTCCGCTGAGAACCCGGAGGGAACACTTTAAAGTGCTTCCTAGTAAAACTCGATGCTCCCCGAAGCACGGCTCCTCTGAATGAAGCCGCAATGTGCCCGAGAAGGTCAGGCGCACGCCAGGATTTTAACAATCCACCTAAAACGGCCAACAGAGATGTCTGCGTAGGCTTTGAGGGGACAAAACGGTGACACCCCAGTGAAAGCTGCCTCTGCCAAACTGACGTCAACCATGAAAAATCGCTTAAAGTTTGTGAGTAAGAGTAAAAGTGAGGGCTAATGACCTAATATAACAGGCATTGTACAAAGTAAATAAAACACCCTAGGGTGCAGTAAATGCTCATTTTTGTGAACCTCATAATGCCTGTTTTTTGTTGTTGTTGTTGTTGTTGTTGTTGTTAAGACTGTCAGTTGTTGATTCAACCCAGTTGTCAAGCCTTAAAGCTGCCCGCACTGCAGTCATAGACACATTACACTGCGCTGTATTTTCTCGCCGTTTGATTACACACCCAGGGCGCCCCACAAACAGCAGGCCCGCTCCCGCACATGCTCAGTGCAGGCGGGGCAATCGCACGCGACATCTGCCGCCATCCATCAGCGGAGAGATTATGGGGGCCGCTGGAGGAGGATTAATTTGTCGCTAATCTTACCTTCACAGTGGGAGAGGGCGGGGAATTCACTTCACACACTGGGCCGCCCGACGCGCGTCAGTCCACACACACACACACACACACACACACACACACACGAAGGGTTGATTGGGTCTAAGCATTGACAGACAGAACACCACTTCTTTCTGGCTGTGTGTGTGTGTGTGTGTGTGTGTAAGTGTGTGTGTGTAGGGTTGTTATCAACCCACAGAAAAGTGAAGTGCTGCAGCCTAATTGGTATTTCAATGAAGACTGCGAGCGGAGCAGGGAAGTAGAGATACAGGTGATTAGCAATGTTGCCACAACTTCATTAAACATAGCTCAATGAGAACTCGGGGAAGTGATTTTCTGCGTGTGTGTGTGTGTGTGTGTGTGTCTCTTCCAGGTTAGAGCGCTGTGTCTAATCCCCTTAATGATGATTACTAACATGACGCTAACGAAGCGATTGCGGCTTCGGCAGTCCTCGCCTGAGGCTCCGAGACAGGAGACACTTTACTGCACTACCATCCAGCGGCAGCGCTTTTAGTGACAGCTGTGCGCACCAGGGGGGGCAAGGGGTGTTGTAAAATGTTAAAAAAAAAAAAAAACAACAACTACAAAACATCTCCCGCGGGCCGTCATGTCAGCACATCAAACAAACAAACAGCAACAAAATCTGTCAATGGGAGAAGCAGGATTAGAGCACCTTCAGTAAAACATGCTCAACAATTGCTCTACATCTATCTGCCAACCAGCCTGAGTTTCCCAGCATCCCCAGCGTGCCGCAAGTCCCAACGTAGATTTTACATCTACATCTGAAGATCGTCCCATTTACTTCGACACATTTCGCGGAAGACACTTTAAGACTGCCTTTAACCGACTCGGCAAAGACAGAAATTCAGTTTTCTCTCAACAGGCAACTAATCCACCCACTTTTCCACCAGACTTGTCTCTTCTCAGCTCGAGCTGGGAAAATAAATTGACTGTCTTTACCAAGAAGAATCAGGATCAGCACAACTTGTAAACAAGTTTAATAATCTAAAGCAAATGGTGCTTGACAAGATTATTTCTCTTGAATAAGAAAAATAAGACTCTGCTCTATGGGACTTGCCACTTTTGAGCTCTGCACCTGACTGCATGTCTAACGTCCCGCGCTGCCTCTTTGCACTGAATGTGAGCTCCGGTCGTCCTGTACGATTTGTGTACCAGAAACCACATTTCGCCACGTTAGCTGTCGATATGTTCCCGCCACCGAGCACACTCACTGTAGTTGGCAAATGAAAGGGATTCTAACTCCCAGAGAGAGTGTGTGTGTGTGTGTGTGTGTGTGTGTGTGTGTGTGTGATAATAGAAGAGGAGAAGCACAGAGAGAATGCGAAAAAAAAGCAGCCGAGACAAAGATAGCACCTGACAGCTTATAAAACGGCTACATCGCGATGCGAGAACAGAGGCCCGGGCTTTTTCGGGCCTCCTTTAACGCATCGCAGCCACCGGTGAGGGCAGGGCAGAGCTCACATCCGGTCCCTCGAGCAGGCAGTGAGGGTTTCACCCAGACGACCTCTGCGCCGCCCCCCCTGCCATGGGCCTTTCATTCACTCAACATGAGGGACGCCACGACCGGCGTGTTATTCCTGTGCAGACGCGCTGCGGTGACATGCGCTTGGATGCAATGCTGCAGCGTGCGCACGTAGATAATGCACATGAAACCTGAGCCCGGTCCCGCTGGCTCGAGCCTCAACCAGACCAGAACGCAGCGCAGCCCCGCGAGTGACGACGTGTGGGGCCATGTTTGCGCGGGTGATGAGATAATTTATGGAAAAACATGTTTCATAAATACAGTCATTATTATGTTGGAATCTCTGGGATATATGCCGTTTCTGAGAGGAAATGAATAACACATTTGCAGCTTCAAGGCTTCTTCCATTAATTAGTTCAATAATTAATGCCTGGCGAAGGGGGGGGGCGGGGGGGGGGGGGTACGGTAATCACTTGGTATTTAATAGTGTTATTATGCTGTGTGAGATTATGGATAGGGAGATCCTGACAAGCATGGCTTCAATTTCTGGGCCACGATGGTGACCCAAGGAGTTGGAGGGTTGCGCTGTTCATCTCATTCAAAGTCATCGGAACTGACTCACAGGGATGTGTCAATGTAGAAATGTGACATTTATATCAATCGGCAAATACCACATTGTGATTCACGTAGGTCATCATGGTTTCCATAATAATGGTCAAACAAACGGCGAATTAAAGTGTAACTTAACGCCCTGAAGATCTTGTTTTGTCTGACTTCTCACCATGTGATGTAGAAGCGTACTCCAGGGTGTGTCAGCACGCCGTGACATCACTGCTAGGTGTGGTTACACACACTTCTAACCACACCCAACTTCGGACGCCGCGGGATCCTGCACAAAACCCGCCATTTTTAAAATAGCCAGGCGACCGTCAATGGCAACCCCAATTTTTTTTATTCACTCGATTCACCCAGATTTTTTTTTTAAATGGCAGCCTGCAAAACCAAAGTGCGGACGTGCCTCTCTTCGGGGTCGCCGATGAAAGGATCCAGCAGTGGCGACGCCATGGCAGTGTCGCGCAGCGCTGTGGCGTACAGTGTATCTATGCCGCGCGCCGCGAGAAAATACGGTGAAGATAGCGTGCGTTGTCAAGGCATAAGCATTAAAGGGTCAGCTCGCCCCCGAACTACAACAAACGTATCCTCCCTTTCACCACCCAGCGGTACCTGCCGATGCGTGACATGTTTCCACAGTCTGTCAGCAGTTTTCATGCACTATTTCTATTGATAGAAAGTAGAACCAGTGAAAACTTTTCCCAGCTTGCTCTGTGGAAAGACATGGCCTTGATTTTTTCTTTCTTTTTTAATGCACTTTGTCGAGGATGTTGGCGTCACTAATTCACCTCCGCTGTACTGGGGTGGAGGCAGAGCCAAACACCTGAGACTCATATCTCAAAACCTGAACAAACAAAAACCAAAACTACGGTCTGACCCTTCAAACCTCAGACCAGCTCCTGCCCATGACGTCACCTCCCCACTTCCACATCTGTTTATTCCCAGCGTCCCAGCACCCCTGAGTCATAGCTGCCCTCCCCCTGCCTGACTCAACGTTCCCTTAACTAAAAAGGAAAGGAATTCCTACCCTTAAGATGGGAACCAAGACCAACCAGACGTTCACTCAACGCTTTGTGGCTCCGCTATGACACCAGCAACACACGTGTGGTGGGCTGCCAAGCGGCATGCGTGTCTGCACGGAAACTGTTAGAAAAGCATGGGAAGGACAGATAATGGAAACATGCACAAGCTACAGGTGAACTGCTTGCTTTAAATTTGAAGATTTTCATACTTTTGAACCAGAATCCGGACCAACGTATGGCTGTAAAAGTCTCCCTTTTAATCCTAAAAATGGAAATTTTGTTGAGTTTATGGACATTTTATTGGTAGGGAAACTACTGGCTTTAAATAAGGGGTTGCTTTCCAAAACCATGACTGAAAGTAATGTAGCAAAAAGGAAGTTTTATGAAGGCCCTCCGTTATACCAGAAGTTAGGGGTAATGGTTTCTGTAGACGGTGGGAGACGGAGTCCACGTGGACTAAATGGAGCTCAAGGCTGTGATGGATGGCAGGAAGTCAACATGTGATGACTGTTACAGTCCAGCCCCTCCCCCGGGACGACACACACACACACACACACACACACTCTCATACACACATATATACAATCTGACTGAGTAGAAATGGACCAGCGGTGAAATGCGGTCAACTGTGGGCCAATTCAGTCGGAAGGTGGCCAAGCGTGGAAGAAACCCAGTCACATGAGAAACCAGAGCAGACGCCGCAAAAACCACGGGACACGAACGCTGCAGGGGGTTGAGTGTGGGGGGGGGGGGGTCATGAGGATGGAGAGGGGGAAAGACTTCTGCGCGGATACAGACCGGAGAGATCAGAGTGAACTCGCTGAACCTCCTCTCACACACCCCTGTGGGAGTCTCACACACACTCACACACACACACACACACTCCACCCTGCAGCACAGAGTGCGAATGGAGGAGCCCGCATGAGCTAAGTGAAGAAGAAAAAACGTGCTGGGATCAGACGGAGGTATCTGATCCCCGAGGCTTTGACGGCAAGCTGACGTGTCGAGCTGTCATCCGAAAACAATCACAGACCCGCGGGCAGAGGCAGGCAAGTCAGGCGGACGCAGAAGGCAACGCCGGGAGAAGGATCAGACGATGCACGGCAGCAACAAAGCCACCTAATTCCCGACAAAACAACAGAGTAAAATTATCTTTGTCTTCCCTGGTCCCCTCTCCGCCCGCACTCCGGGGGACTTATGCATAAAACATCTAAAGTCGGAGAAATGAGTAATTGGGTTTTTTGTTTTTTTTTAGCCGCGAGATTCTTTCAAGGAAGGGGAGATATGAGTTGTAATGATGACGACTGACGTGGGTGCTGCCCTGAGTTTAACTCCTGAACAGCAACCCCCCGGTGAGCCCGCGAGCAGGGCTGAACATCGGTACCGGCCATGGTCCCAGACCAGATTTCTCCTCCGATTGTTGGGAGGGGTGAATCTGGGACAAAGCGACCCGAAACTCTGTCGCCTGTAGTCTGAGCCCAGCTCAGCACATTAACTCGAGTAAAGAATATACTGCATATACTGTAAACACTTATTTAACGCTTTACAGATACAGTAAAAAGTCACAAAGTCGGTAACTTTTGGGGTGAGAGGTTATGAGTTGCCTGTTTAATATGAAGTAGTTATTTACCATTAATGAGGTTATTAGTTGCAACTTAGAACGCCTTTTTAAGCATGAGTGGTTTATTGTAAAGTGGTAGGACGCATTTTATATTAAAGTAACAGCATCTATGGAACAAAAGAGTCTTCAGCCTCTATGAGGACGTACTGATCGAGGCACAGCCGTGTATTAAGCTGAATACTAATGCCAGCGCGCTGATACTCGCGGTGGCTATGACGACGTGCTGGTGGTTAGCAGGTATTGAGCACGCTCAGTAGCCTAGCGACGCTTACATTTGCTAATTAGCACTAAAATACGAAGTAGAGCCGAGGCTGACGGGAGTGTCAGTAGTTGCAAGTTGTCTTTGGTCGTAAACCGAAGTATGGGACCAACCGGACTTTTCACCCGATGACGGTGGTAAATGAAAGTCAGGGGAATCACCACTTCGTCCTGAGGGGGTGTTGAACGGCGATGCATGCAGCGGTTGTCGAGAGGAGATTAAAACTCCGGGGTGTGAGCTTTTTTTGTCTTTTTTTTCCTTCCCTACCAGCATTTATAAAAAGTCTTTTTCCTAAAGTTTGCTGCAAAGCCGGAGGCATAAAGCTTGAGGGAATCTTAGAAATGCAGCTGCTGATGCATTTACATTCGATTCTAGCTTCTCGTCTGCGCTGTGTCTGGAGAGTTTAACAATAACTGCAATCTTAGAGAGGAAGCCTTCCATGTTGAAAACCCGTAGTAAAGAGGAGCCAAGGATCGGAAACCAAAGGGGGGGGGGGGGGGGGCTGATAATAGATGTAGGGGAAAAAGAGCTGATTATTACAGTGTCCTTGGTTTATTCAGCGAGACAGAGAAGTGCCACGTGGGGAGAGATGAGTCAGACACGGGGGGGGGGGGGGGGGGGGGGGGGGGGGGGGAGTGGACGTGAAGTGATTCTTAAAGAGGTGAGTTAGCAATGCCAGCCGAACATTAGGTGCGACTGCAGCTCTGCCCGCGGCAATGCGCTCGGGAGAAAACGAACGAGCCCCCCCCCCCTCAGCTGATGCGTTCGCGCTAACAGCCAGGAGGTTCGGGGGGGGGGGGGGGGTTTCCCTGGAGAACCCACCCCTCGCGCGCGCTCATTCTGATAAGTTAATCAGCGCGTGCTGCTGCTCACTGCACACTGCAGGAGTTCCATTACAATAAGGTGCTGTGATCTGCTTCTCAATAAGCCCCCCTTTCTCGCAGCCCGCCTTTCTTCAGTTGGTGTTTTCCTAGCCTGACTCGGCCCGAAGGTTTAACCCATACACAAAAAGAAATGTTTTTTTTGCGGGATAGCTCTTTCCCTCCTCTTTCAGAGGTTAAATCACACAGTAAGTGACATTTAAAGACCGGGATCTGTGACTCCTGATCTAGTATAGGGCGTTGCCACCGAAATCAGAAACGGCATCTAGATTTTACCGCAGACCCTCAACCCATCTTAAAAGGGAAAATTAAAAACTACCGCTAGCAGTCCCGGCTACCGTCCGAAGCAAGAAACAACCGTAAGGATCTCAGTTTGAACTAGAAAACCCCAGATCAGAACGCAGTTTTGTTACTTCCTGATCGCGTGGAAAGAACAGGGCCAATGGCAGACTGCAGTGCGCCATTTTGTGATTGGCTCCGATCTGCTCAACCCGACTCAATGTGTTGCATCGAGCCAAAAATATTGCACATATTCTTATATTCTTCATACTGTGAACTTTTGCACATCCCCATGTCAATATGCCACATACTTGACGATATTTTCCTTTTTTTTTTTGGAGTAAAATTTGAGATGTATGTTTCTTGCAGTACTTTTCTTTTACTTATACTTATTATTTTTTTTTTTCAAACTTATTGTCTCCACGTTCATTGTTCTGCACCAACATGCCAAGCCAAACTCCTTGTATGTGAGAACTTCCTTTGGCAATAAACCGGATTCTGATGCCGATTCTGATCGTGTGCCACCAGACGAGAAAATGTGCCAAAAATAGCAGTGTTTTTAAGAGTGCTCCCGTCGGCCGCAAGGAGAGAGAGAGTGGGAGGGAGAGAGGGCGCCGGCATGCACAAAAAAATAAAAATGACTAACCACAACTAACATCACAGCAATAAATCGTCACAATTAGCCTTGATGATTTAAGGAGCATGTTTGGTTGTTTTTTACTGAGCTATTTGTAACTTATTTCAACACCCAGGAGCAGTTTCACTTAAATTCAAAGGTCTGCTGCACTTTGAGGCGTGAGTGTCGCTTCCCTCTGGGTTGAATGTAGCGCGTCCCGATGTAACCGATGCAAACCAGGTTCAGGGCGGGAACACGCGACAGGAGAACGAGGAAGCCGCCCCCAAGCCAGCGGACCACATTGCATAGCATGAAACCGTGGAGAGAAGCCCTTAACTTGCGCGTCCGTGGCGACTGATCACCGGGGTCCTCCTCTTCATGGATAACTGAGATAACTTGATTGGATTGTTTTGATCTGACTGAATTATTTTTTTTTTTGATATAGCTCCCGGGTGGGCGTTCAAACATTTTCAGATTCAACACATAGCGGCTTTAAAGCGGCTCTTACCGATGTCTTTCTAATTGCAGTGTATCAAATTGAGGCGTTGCTGAAAAACCCAAAAGAAAATTATAACCCAACTCTGCAGCTCCCCCTCGGCTCCATCGAGAGTTTTAGTCTTTCGACTCATTTTTGGTTTTGCAGCCCACGACTTTGTGATAAACCCACTGTGCTCTATTTTACCTGTCCTGCACCAGACAGCAGACAAAGTTAGCAAATAGCTGGTGAACATAGTGGAGCATTTAGCAGCTAAAGAGGCAGATGTTTCATTAATAGGTCTTACAGGAGTGTGAATATTGGCCGGGAACGCGCCTCTAAATGAACGTTAATGTTGCTGCACGTCTCCTGGACGCGTAACTGTTTGGTAACATGTTCGCCTCACGACTTTACACGGTGATGATATGTCGGCGTTGCATTTACAGCTTGTTGTGCCGTTCCCAAGTGGTCAAAAAAATCCTTTAGTGCGGCTTTAAGTCTGCCTGAGTGCCTTTAATCTGAGATTTTGGCAGGCTTTGTTATGTACAAGTTACTTCCTTGGCTTACCTTTAAATTAGTCAAGCAAAGTGCTGATCATGGTTTTGACTCTTTTTTAAAAGCATTATCATTCAAGACGACTTCATGAAAGGTTAACAAATCGATCCTCTAGCTGCATTTGAAGAACCAAGTTGGCTGGATGACAGTTATCAGGATCATTTGAGCTTGGTTTAGTTAAACCAGGTCTGGAAACAGGACACCGGTGGTTAAGACTTTCTGAAACAAACATTCCTGCAGCACATTTTTGTGCAGCAATTGGCCAGGTGTGCACTTTTGCACTTTGAGACGTGTTCGTGCGACACTGCGTACAAACTAGTTCGTTTGAAGCACACTGAAGCCTTTGCTTTCCTGCGTTTTGGCTCAAAGGCACAATTCAAAAACACACATCAGTGGGAGTTATAATGCGCCCGGACCACCGACCAGTTTGGGCATCAAGCTTGAAAAAAAAAAAAAGAAGAAGTAGAATTGAAGCCTGTCTCATAGCCTGAAGCCTGAAGCTGTAGCTCAGAGTACTTTTGGACGACTGTCAAATCAATCCAAGCCTCTTTTTAACAGCGTCTCATTATGTCATTTTTAAGAATTGATTGGTCCTAACCAGCTCCCTGTGGATGGATGACGAATTCATGAACATAAATACCTGTGTGATGTTTCAAACACACTCTTCTTCATCTGTTTGAAGCTCCTCTGCATTGCTTTCGTTTTTTTATTTCCACTGGGGCCACCCGTGCTAAAAATAGACAGGCCTCTCTGTTCCTGAGACACTGTGGATGAAAGCGCCTGGCGAGCGCAGTTTGTGCGGCGCTTCCACAACATGTTTCCAGAGCACGAATGCTAATTTTAAACTGTTGCAAAAATGATACATCGACTACCCGCGCATGCCCACCACCGCAACCAAGCAGGGAGCCTTGTCATTACGCGCCGCTGACTGGAATCAGCAGGGCACGCCTTCCAGCAGTCGGGGGTGAGAGAGGTCACCGCCACTCGAATACACACACACACACACACACACAGAAAGACAGAATGGAAAGAGACAGGTAAGCAGTCAGAGTAAATGCAGATCTGTCAAAAACAAAGATGCCCACAGGCCGAAACAGTCTACATGCAACAGAGAATCATCGTAAGTGACTATCATCACACACACACACACACGCACACACAGCCTCGATCTGATGGCAGCCGGCTCACCAGCGCAAAGACGACAACACTTGCTCGTCAAAACCCTTTAAAACCTCACACAGCGCACTGATCTGAGAACGGCTTAGCACGGGACAGCACATACCAGCCTCACACACACACACACACACACACACACTAGAGGCCTCTCTCTCAGGAACACATCACCCCTCCCAATCCATTCTCCGCATATATCTCAACATCCTTGGAAGGATGGGGAGTGTTGGCTTCCATGTCTTTCTTGGAAGAGTATTTTTTTTGGCTACATGGGAGCTATCACCATATTGATGGTACACATGTATGAGTCCAGTGAAGGATTATCGCAGATGTGTTGGTTTAAACAGCATAGCTACACAAAATGCTCACAGGATCGCGATTAGCCAGCCACTCAGCAATCTCCCATCATGGTTATGGTGTTGAATAATGGCCAGAAGAACGACATTGACAGTGAAGTTGACCTTTGACCTTTTGGTTCAAAATGTCATCGCTTCATCGCGTTGTATCCCGTTAAACGTCTGTGTGAAATGTCGTCATGGTTACCGCATCAATTCTTGAGTTGAGGCCAAAAAAAAAAAAAAACGTGTTTTGTCGAGGCCACTCTGACGTCACAGTGACCTTTGACCTTTGAGTGTGTCGCCAATGCATTGTCCGACCGAACGGTGAAATGTGGTCATCTTTGAGTCCAAGTCGGCGTTTGTGCCGTTTTCTTGCTTCCCGGGCCAGAGGAACTTTAATATTAATAATCTGGTGGTCTTCCCTGTAGCGCCTCCCTCAGGACAAGCATTTTTGTGTAATGAGCCTTGCAGCCTCTAGGGGCCACTAGTGGAGCTTTAGGGCTTTCCACTCGTATTTTTTTTCCTCTCTATCCAGTTCTTTAACTGCCTGCATGTAATATTTAACAGGGCTGGATTGTAGCTGTCTGTCCAGATCTGAGCATGCTTCCCTACAGCACCTCACTGTGACACACACACACACACACACACACACACACACACACACACACACAGAGCTCCTGTTATCGTTTCAGTTTGTCGTGCTGTGATTTCAGTCCTGTTATTCAGTATAGTGTGTGTGTGCTTTGATTTAAGATGCTGCTGGATGTCCAGAGAGAGATTACTTCAAATCTGTAGAGCTGTAACACGTCCAAGGCAAAAGCAGGGGCTTTTCAAAAGGGTGGGTGCATACATGCACCCACGCAAACACACGTGCCCCTACGCGAACAATGCGCGGGGACATTCGGCATCCAGCAATTTGGCTTTTTATTTTTTTATTTTTTTGAATCACATCTTGTGCCAACGTTCAGTATCTTTAATTTGGACCCTTTTCTTGGCGTGTCAAGAAATACACAAGGACTAAAGCGTTTTCCCCAGAAGTTTCCTCTCGTGGAAAAAGCCTCTGAAAAAGCACTTAAACGATTTTGGGACACCGAAACCCTTCATTACAGCCGAAATACGTAACTTTCCCAACATTGCCGTCCTCTCCGGTGCAGAGAGGTAATTGAAGTGATGCTGGAACCGAAGCATAGATGTTGGATTTGTTGTGCGGAAGCCTGCAATTTGTATCAGCCACTGGAACACTTAGCAAAAGTCAGTGAAATGTGATACTGCTGGGGCTTACGCTGTTCATTTAGATGCATAAATGCACGAACGTTCTCCTCAAACGCGCTGGCTCTTTCCCCGGCAGAATTCATCAGCCACTGCCAGCCAGAACAGGTGTGACCTGAGGAGCTATGACAGCCTGATCAACACTCCTCCACAGCAGAGCACGCAGAGGATTATTCATTGTGTAACTATTCATAGAAAATGTGCTTTTCTTCTGTCAGTTATAAGATATTCGAGACGGCTATATTAAAGGTGCATTAAAGTTTCAAGTGTTAGCCGCTCTTGAAGCTAGTGCGGCACACCGGCCGTTCATTTGGGAGACCCGACCCATAATCAAACAGGCTCAGGGCGGCGTAGTTCACACACACACAGCTTGGCACAACATGGGAAGTATCTCCACGTCATAGGGCCACGTCAGCATTCGCTCAAAGTCACGTTTCTGGTGCCGAGCGACAAAACAAAAACCTGGCTCTCCAGCTGCTAAACGCTCCGCTATGTTCACCGGCTAGTTGCTAACTGTGTAACTACGTCGATGACCTGAAAGATGCTAAAATGCTGCGCAGCAGTTGAGGGGGAAAGAGTTTCCTCGGCGGGTACTTCCCACATGACACATTTCATCCATTGTTTCTACAAAAACACAGATCTGTTTCTATAAAAATACTGATTAGTGCAGGTTTAACGCTATTTGACCCTTTGTGTTATACACAGGTGAGCTGCCAAACCAGTGCTTCGCTCACTGACCGTTTGAAATTTGCTTATTTCGCCCACAGCCTGCCTGCACCCAGTTCGTGTTTCTCCACGCTTGTACCTCTACCCGTTGTCTGGGGTACATCACAAATGTCTTTGGAGGAAAATGAGTGACTTTCCAAATATGCACGATTAAATGCGTTCATAAATAACCCAATAAAGGGAACGTGGAAACCACATTTAATTGTAGATTTTACAGTCTAAACGAACAGCATATCGGGGAGACATGCATGGGTGTAACCAGCACACACACACACAGACACAAAGTTCCCTGAGGACGGATGATTAAAATTCTCTCTGAGCTGAAAGGGGGCCTGCTGGAGATACAGCTTTATAACAGGCGGCTGAAAACTCACTGATGTACAGCAGACAGATGGAGAGAGAGAGAGAGAGAGAGAGAGAGAGAGAGGCAGAGAGTGTAGGTGTAACAGATGCCGAAGCGTGTGACTTTCCGCCATTGGCTCGGTTAATTGGCTTTATCCGTTCTCGTGGCAAACACTGGGCAAACTTGGCTGCCGAGCCCCCCCCCCCCCTCTTTATTGTTAAAATACAGGGGGCTTTTTTTTTTTTTTTTAAATTGCTGCGAGATGGCAAAGACGTCATTTGTTTCATTTGAAGGAGACGCTGCATCTGGATCCCCCGCGGCATTCGATCAATTGTCCCTTTGGGCCGACAGCCGGACTGAAAAGGTCCATTCATCAGTTCTGCATCCTGCCGACAGACAAACTAATAAAAACCAACGTGCGCGAATTAAGCAACGAAAGATTAATGTGACTCGTTCGGCGCGGCTGTAACGTGCCAGATTCTGGTGCCAATAGTAGAGCCCCCCCCCAAACGTCTGAAAGATACAAGTATGATAAAGTCATTCAGAAGGCAATGCTACTACCAAGAGCTCTCGGAGGGTACGAGACAACAAAGCCAGCCAGTGGGACAAAAGAAGAAGGTATTTCATCACTTTCCTCCTTCTCTCCTGCTCGAGTGTGGCTGCGCGGTGACCTTTGCCCTTCGTTCTGTCTTAATGTGACTCATTAGACACATTGATTACAGGAGAATTAAAAAAAGCGCGCTGGTTAAGACTCTCAATAGCTTAATGGCCCGGGGGGGCCGTGACCTCAACACTGCGGAAACAAACCAGTTCACAGCTTGTGGGGCAGTGGAACAAGATGTGAACCCCGAACACTGGCATATTATATTAAACACACTAATTAAAGCCACTTAGTTGTCATGTTAGCAAACGGTTGCCTATTTGCCAACATTAGCGTTTGTGGTCAGCTGATGAAAGCAAGTCGCCAATTTTCACTCTCCTTTTTTTTTTTTTTTTTTAGCTCTTTTTTTGGTTTCCACCAACTCCTGAGAAGAATATCTGATTTGTCACTACAAGCGACACCTTTCGCATTGCACATAGTCATTTGATCGATATTTAAAGGCCCCATGTCGTAGGAAGTGAGATGTCCATGTCTCGTTTGATTATAAAGCAGGTCTGGGCGCTGTATAAATACTGGGAAAGGATCAAAAAACGCTCAGTCCACGGAGAAATGTATTCAGACACTGCGCCTTTAAAACGAGCCGTCGGGACTTCCTGTAAGGTTGTGATGTCAGTTCCTCATTTCCTGAGCCGCTCTCCTTTGTTAGACATGTCGTAAAAATGCATTTTTGTCCGTGTGATGTTTCAAAATAACCTCCCGACAAAGAGCGCAGGAAATGCACTGAATGTAGTTTTACAAGGACACGTGCGGCGTCAACCTTTGGTAGCGTTAGCTAACGCCGAAGGGTTGTTGCTGAATGCAGGAAGAGGCCAGTTGGAGCATTCCTATCTTTGGTAAAACTTTGCTTGGGGAGTCATTCCCGCAGTGGATCCTATACTTCCCATAATGCAACTCTGTAGCGTCTTTGCCTTGAAGAAGCTCCCCCAGGGCCACTCAAGACACTATACAACTGTTTTCACAGGCTGAGGGGGACTCCTTGTGACTATAGAACTGACATATTATAACTTTACACATGAAATCAGCGGAATGCTCAAGGTTTTAGGGATTATGGGTAGGGTTAGGTTTGAATAAGAATGACTACTCTCTTTGGTCACAGCTCCACCATAATGATCCTTTAATTGTGTGAAAACGCATTTCACTTTTTGTGCAACAATCAGCTTTTTTGCATTTTATGGGGCCATGTTCATTTCATCCATCCTGGCCAAACAAACACACTCTCGCGCCCTCACACAGCTGCTGCGTTTGTGGCCGGCGCCCGGCGGGGAAGTGCATTGTCTCACGCAGACCTCCCATGGTGCTAGGGGGGCCTCGAAAAACAAGTCAAAGCCATCTGCCACGCGGGAGGTCTCCCACAACGTCGCTGACTTTAGGATGGCGTGGCGAGAAAGGCGCCCCCCTCGAGCGAGGCACCAAGTCCCTGATCTCTGGACCCTTTTAGTGTCGACGCCACAGCGTTAGCTGGGGGCAAAACACTAGAGGCAAACACGTGTCAGTGTTTCAGGTACTGAATATATGAACCATGCTGATTGAACATTCTGAGCCTTTTGGGGGTGCTGTAAAAGAAAAACTGTATTACCTTTGATGCTGAATAAAAAGTCTAGATGGGATGATGATGATGTAATATCCGTAATAAGGAGGGCCATTTCATGTTTCCAAGCAGATTCATGGCCTTTTGTCCTCGGTGGACATTAGAAAAACCACTACTGACATCTGTGCATTTCAGGAGTCTGCGAACTGATATTCACACAACAACTTTTTTGTTGTTGTTGTTTTTGTGATTTAATGAACTAGAAGCGCAAACAGACACAGAACGCGTGGCTCACGGGTTTTCAGCGCTCCCGGCTCACCAAGCGCTCTTTGTGGAGGGCCCGCTCGGGTTGACGTCACCTCGGCGTTAGCGCGCTGTTGACACAGCGCCTTGATCTACGTCAGCGGGTGCGCTACAGTGAGCCTTTCAACAGGAGAGAGAGAGAGAGAGAGAGTGGAAAGGCCGAGTCAGCAGAAAAAGCTGGGTGTAAACTGATGACATTCTGACAAAGCACAAGTCTGTGTGTGTGTGTGTGTGTGTGTGTGTGTGTGTGTGTGTGTGTGTGTGTGTGTCAGAGTGGTACAAGGCTGCGAGGCCGACAGTATCTCTCCCTGTCAGAAGCCAATGTCGCTCCAATGTTAGCCATTCAGGTGAAAGGGGTGGCTGTAAGGTGCTGACCATTTGCTATTCTCTCATGCCCGCAGCGCTCCTTTCTCCATGCGTCACCTGAAGGCCTCTTTAAAGGGCCTGTCACTGTCACTTCTGTATTTATTTATTCATTCATTCATTTTCTGATCTCGTTTCTGGACCCACATTCCCTGAACCCGAGGCCTGATGTAGGGACAAACAACAACAATGCACATGGAATAATATGTATCCCTCAACGCAGACTTTTTTTTATATAATAACATTCACAGATTAGTGGACAGAACGAATACAGTTTATGTGCAAACAAGGTTAAATACGGGTGCGTCAGCATCCATTTGTAGACAACGCTGGGGGTCAGCAGGCTCGTGCACGTGCACTCCACTCACAAAAGGGCTTCGGCGCACACTTCTGGCCCCGGAAATCTGATCCGATCTGCTCGGCTGTGGGAAAGAAATCTGGGTGGAGGGAGAGTCGGTGGTGGCATCGCAGGGACACAAACTGTGTGTTCTGGTCTACTTGTCTGCCGCTGTGGGTGTAGAAACGGGGTCTCTCGTCTCTTGTCTGGACTGCATGATTTGTACGACTGTTAGTGCAAAATGGTGGCCCTGGATACAAGCCCTTATTCTGTGAAATGGTGAACACGGCATACGCACTTGTGTGTGTGTGTAAGCGTTGATAGTTAGCGTTCAGCTCAAAGCAGCGAAACCACCTGAAGTGGATAAAGTCCTCGCAGGCGATGTGAACGAGCATCCCCTCTTTGTTCCAGAGGTTGATTGAAATTAGATGTCTGCTCAGGGCTAATGAGCTCCTTTTATGGGCTCATTTGCTGCTTTTGTCTCCCACTCTTTTTATTTCCCCCTTAACACTCCATCTATAATCTATTTTTCTGCTTTTCAGCGAGTTCAACCCCTTCCACCGGCGTCTCGTTCATCCAGCTCCTCTCTGGGGGTGCGGCCAGTACGATTAAGGGTTTTGTGGGAGAGCCCGAGTCCCAGCGAGGGCTGCTCTGAGCCAGATCAGCCCCCTCCGGAGCCACAGCTGGCCTCGGGGGAATAAATATAGATATATATATATATATATAGAGAGAGAGAGAGAGCTTAGGCCTCGGCAGTCCCAGAGAGAAAACAGAGGGCGTAACAGATACTAAGACACAAGGAAGGAAGATCAATTTAGATAAAGCCCCATAGGCCCGTTGCACAGAGAGGGAGACGAAACAAATATAATAAAGACGGTGAGGGGAGCAGGGCGGAACATGTTTTAAATCCTCACCTCCACGGTGGATTGAGGCGATTTAAGACGCACTGCTGGGGATGGCTCCAGCTGTGCTATGTGTCTGTATCTCCGGCCTGAGGCTGAAAAGGCTCAGTAGATCGCAGCAGCAGCAGCAGCAGCAGCAGCACTGTGGTCAGTCCCACACACATTATAACCTCGGCATAAAGCTACAGCAACGAGAGCCTCTGCGGCACCAGGAGCACACTTAATTGCGTTGCTCTTCCGTTGCATGTGATGTTTTTCCAAAGCATCCTAGTGGTTTAGCTCAGTCTGGGTTAGCCATCGGTTTCAGTTCGCGTCAATATACTCGGAAGGATAACTTGCAGAGACCTGCAGAGGTCCACTTACTCACATCCCACGGTCATCTCTCCATTACAACTGAGCTGTCTGATGAGTAAGGCCTTGAGACGTGGTCGAAAGTCTGGAGAAAAAAAAAAATGCTAGCAAGTGGACCTTGAGCTAAGACACGTGAGATGACCAGACAACTGTCTTCTGGACTTGAGTTTGGGCAGCGCGGCTTGTAAACGCAATGCTGCTCGGCGGACCGTTCAAGTCTTAGATGTCGGATCAGAACGATCCCGATAATGAAATCTCCCCTTTTCCCAGACGAGGGTCAAAATGATCTCGCTGACTCAGGCTCAGGCCACGCTAATAGGAGCTGACTTGGCTCTGTTGACTTCTATGTCAAGTAGCAAGCGGCCTACGGACCGACTTTTAAAAGGGAGTTCACTGAAATGACGCTGAAAAGTTCAACTAAATCAGTCCACCTCTCATACTAAGGTAAGATGAATTCGAGCTATTCGTTTCAGTTTCAGACGGCATGAGCTCCCTGACGAAGATTCTCTCCTGAATAAAACCCCAAAGATCATTTTCAAGTTCAGATGACATTACAGCCTCAGCAGGAGCAACGGTGGCTAACTTCCCGCGTCAGCTCCATTTGACTGATGCTGCTGAACCATAAAATGGAGAAGGAAGCAGCCGGTTTCAGCCCAGTTCCACCAATCAAAAAAAATAAAAAATAAAAAATAAAAAAAAAGAGTCCATGCAGTGATGGTGTTGACAGGAAGAGAAATGGAATTGCTTTTACACTCAACACCGGCTCAGCAGCCAGACTCACTTTAGAGGAGGTGGGACTCGCTACTTAAACGCCTACATAAATCATCGATGGCGATCGAGCGGACCAGGAGATACTTTGACCCGCAGCACAAACGCATTTCTCACAGAAGTCGATCCAGTTCCGCCGCGCCGAAACAGAGAGCGCTTTGGAGGAGGCGCAGCGTTTTTTTTTTTTTTTTTTTTTTTTTTTTTTTTCAGCCGAGATGCTTCGGTTGCTATGATACGGAATATATGCGGGACTATTGTGTTGCAAGTAGCCCACCTGCTTTTTCGCAGATCGTTTGCGTGATCGACGAATGCTGAATGTAAAAATGTCGGCACAAGGCAGGGTGCTTGCTCTGGCCCTTTTGCTCGGGATGAAGGGAAGGCTGAAACATGTAGGGGGGCGGGGGGAGGTGGGGGGGGGGGATACAAAAAACCAGAGAAGAGATGATGGCAGATTGATTGGAGAGAAATGATAGGACGGCTCTGGTGTAACGCTGCAGCTCCTCTCCTCCTCCAATCATGGCCGGCCGGCTTTGAAGTGCGAACAAGTTGGGCACTCGGAGGGCTGTAATTATAAAAGCCTTAATCAGCAGGGAGCAGAGGGGAGATGTACTGCTGCTGTCTGCTACTCTGGGTCTGCTGAGAGCTACACACACACACACACACACACTCACACAAACGGACGTGTGTGGTTGAGGCTGACGGGGTGTGTGTGTGTGTGTGTGTGTGTGTGCACATTGGAAATGGGTTTAAAATGAGTGCATATGGTTTGGAATGATGTATGAGTGTGTGTGTGTGTGTGTGTGTGTGTGATGGAAATAGATTTAAAGCGAGCGTGCATGTGTTGGAAGAGTGTGTGTGTGTGTGCACGTTTGAAAATGGATACAAAATTATCCTGTGGATGATGTGCCTGTGTGTGTTTGTGTGGCTGAAAATAGCCTTAAAATGAATGCGTATGTCCTGAGATTGTGTGTATGTGTGTGTGTGTGTGTGTGTGTGTGTGTGTGTGTGTGCTCCAGCTGAAGTGGTTCGGAGTGTGTGTGTGCAAAAATAACTTCAGAGTAAGTGTGTATGTCTTGAGATAGTGTGTGTGTGTGTGTGTGTGTGTGAAGCCGGATTTAAGTATGTGTGTGTTTGTATATGTGTGTGCACGGCCAACAATGGGTATAAAATATGAATAATTAAGCGTGCACGGGCCCTGGGAGTGTATACGTGTCCGTGCATTTCAATGTGTGTGTGTGTGTGTGTGTGTGTGTGTGTGTGTGTGTGAATAGCAACAAGCACACTGCATTATAAAGATAACAAGATGGGTCACATTATTGATTTCCATAGTCTTCTTCATTACCTTTAAATTGTTTTCCACACAGGAAAAAGAAAAGCTTGCTGTAGTTGTGTAGTAGTAGTGTGTGTGTGTGCCTATATGTGTCGGCAATATAATTCTTTTAATAGGTTGTTTATCGCGCACCCCCCCCCCCCCCCCCCCCCCGCTTGTTGTCATTTTCTTCTTCATTACTTCCTTTCGAGGCCGGCGAGGTGCTACTTTGCTTTTATCTCCGCTTACATTTGGGGAAATCAATTCCTCATTATGCCTCCTAATGAAATGAACCTATTACCTTTTTGGCTAACCCCCCCCCCCCCCCCCCTGCCTTCCACATTACGCTTTGAATTCCTCATTTGAATTCACCCATTGAATGGGTGTTTTCTTTATTAAGCGATCTGCAGTTTGTGCGTAAGAGTGCAGAAGTTGAAGAGTTCAGTTGTGATGCAACAGCAGGACAACGTGCAGAGTTTCGAAACACCGGACCCAAGTCGCAGCCTGTTCTGCAGACCTCTTGATCACAGTCCGGACCTTTAGTTAGCTATCTAGCTGCATGCATAAGGAATAGCGACAGAAACAGTCAACTCACAGAAATGAAAGCACTTAAATCTGCAATAACTGATTCAGTTTTTTTGTTTTGTTTTTTGGCCACTTGGGGGCAGCAGAAACAAGTTGCGAACACAAAATTGACATACCGTCACCTTTTAAAGTGGCCATGGCGAACTTATCAGCTTAACAGCTGCTTGTTTACACACCCAGCGGTTACAGAGAAACATTAGCGCTCATTTGGAAGTCGTGTTTCTAGTCACCTGGCCGATGTCGGTCCAAGTTACTGTCTTTTAGCTCTGTTTTTGGGGTCTCCACCAACTCCTGAGCCAAACACCTGGCCCTTTAGCTGCTAAATGCTCCACAAGCATTAGACGCTGAACACTGTCGAAGCAGGGGGCTGCACGGCGCATTGTGGCCTCCTCTGATACTCATATTTACATACAATATTACATTTATTTGCAAAATAGTGAAGCTGCAGCAATTCTGCTGCTCATCCTAAGTCAAACGTTTAAAAACGTGTCTTTAAAAATGTTAATGAAAAAAGTCATATTAGACACTTCACCCCCCCCCCCCCCCCCCCCCCCCCCCCCCGGCGCTTCTAAGCCTTTCAATGTATTCCCACTGGGTGAGTGTTCCTCTATAACCTCTATATCCTCGCTTAGTCTCGTATTCCTGGCAAATATGCTAATTTAATGCATACCTGAGAAGTGACGCACGCTGGATGTGAAAGAGAGGCACCAGCGAGCTGGATCATAATCAGGCTCACAGCTGCTAGGTTAAATTTGAGAATATTATCTCTGTTTTTTTTGTCTTTCAAATAAAACACAGGATGCTTAGCTTAACCGTTTTTTTTATTTGTTGTAATTATTATTATTCAGGGCTGTAATTGTACTTCTTCTGATGAATCTCCATTAGACTAGACGCAGGTAGGCACGCGGCGACTTCTTTACACCTTAATCACTGTGTAACTTTGCTCATTATCGCCCTCCAGAACTCAAACGGAAGAGCTAGTAACATGTTGTGTATCATCAGTGTGTGTTCAGTCATTTTATATGATATTTTGGCTTCATTTTTGCACAGCGGGAGGGAGCGGAGACGCCTCGTCCACCTTTACATGCAGTCTACGGTGATAACTTAAGGAGGGTTACTTGCGCATGTCAAGTGCAGGAGCCCCGATTCGTCAGCACTCAGCACTAAGTGGACGACAACTGGCAACTCTTGAGCGGCAGACGTGCAAAGCCGGAGGGCCGTGTTTCTGTCCCCTTGTTTAATCTTTTGTTTCCCGCAGACGCCCCCACACGCAAACAGGAAGAGGGATTACTGGACGCGCCGTCGACTCCAGCCTTCATTTGTTTATTGCCGTGCGTCATCCTGAGCAGAGGACACACACGCGCACACGCACACACACACACACACACACACACACACACACACACACACACACACACACACACACACACTGACAGCGCGGCGAGCCAAAACCTGCGACAAATGCGTCCGTCCTCCATGAGAGCACTGAGCCATTACAGCTATTTTAGTGGACGGTGTTATTTTTATTTTTTTATAGAGCAACTTACAGGAAATGCAAAGAGCTAATTTGCGAGAACATGGCATTAGACTGAGCGAGGGGTGTGTGTGTGTGTGTGTGTTGTCCTGCTATGTCTGTCTGGCCTTCTCTCGCAGTGCACTCAGATACCTTTAATGCTGCCTGCTCTTGCAACACTGCAGTTATGCACCGCTAAATTATAGTGTGTGTGTGTGTGTGTGTGTGTGTTTTTTCTTTTCTCGAGGACTGCAAATCCTCTTAAAATAGATAGCAAGGTGGAAATTATGGCCCTGTGTGCCCGTGTGTGTTAGTGTGAGCGCGAGTGACTGAGCAGGATTCAGTGAGCTGCTCTGACCCCGAGAGACGCCGGAGCAGGGACGCCAAGCGGCATCTTAGGCATCTCCGTTGTCCGACAGTCAAATCTACAGCTGACCGCGGCCGTGACTTGGCAGAGGGGGGGGGCAGCGTGGGAAATCGATTCGGGATGGCATCCGAGACAGAAAACACGTGTCCAAGTCATCGCAATTCATAGGCGGAGAGGAAAATAGAGGTGGACATGGCGAGAAATAGAGAGTAAGCATGCGTTCTCAAATAAAAGCTGGTATCCAAATAAATACTATCACACACACATATATATATATATATATATATATATATATATATATTTTCTTTTTCTTTTCATTCATAAAAGGAACACTTTCAGTATTTCTCTCGTGCTTCAGTGATAAAAAGAGCTTTTCAGAAGCCTTTTTGTGTCTCCGAAGGTTGAAATCTGCTAAACGTCCTCAAGTGTCGATTGAGGCTGGTGTCTGGCGGCGTACTGAAGAAGTGAACTCATCAGACCTCTGTGGGCCGCTCCTCTCTCTCTCTCTCTCTCTCTCTCTCTCTCTCTCTCTCTCTCTCTCCAGCGGCTCCAGGCTACATAAGCCACCACGAACACAACACACCCGAATCTCCCGCAGAACTGTTGGTTGTTGAGTTGATCAGCGGGGCGGCCCTTTAAGTCCTTACTTAACATTCTCACCATCGTATACTGTCTTCGCCACCTGTGTTGTAGAGTCACTCCGTTAAAACAAGGCACGTTGAACCCCGAAGCTTCCAAATCATTTTACGGAAAGTAAATACTGAAGGGATCTATCTGCACGCAGTGGTTTGGTTACATGTCGCACATGCTTTGCCAGGGACACGTTCCCCAAATCTCAAAAAGTAGCAGATTTTCCCATATATATACGATCCAATCACTTCTACGTTTGTTTTTGATCAGTGTCACTCTCAATCCGACTCATCCCTCCCCGCAGAGGTTTTACATTCAAATCCTACCAGTAGAGGGAAGGCTGGAGGACCCTCTGAGCGGCTGGGGATCTTTTAATGTGAAACACTAACGCGCAGGAAGTGCTGAGTTTTACTGACAGTGGGCTCAACATTGATCGGCAAAAGCAGAACAGACATCAATGAGCAGTGATTCTTCTTTTTCTTCTGGCATGGCCGTCGCTGTGCGGATGGAAATGTACATTATGCCGCGTTTAATGAGATGAAAGGGAAACGCGGAGGAAGTGTCGCGTTTGCATTAACAGCAAAGCAGCTGCAAGGAGCGAATCAGAGAAAAAGGGAAAAAGTCTCACTGAAATATCACAAAATATACTTATAAAAGACGGGAGGAATCTGCAATAAAAGCATGTCTCGACTATAACACTTTTTATAGCTTTGTTTTTTTCAAAAAGTTGAGCACACGCGTACACAGTTCAGCCTTTCTGTATCGTCTTTAATTATTTAATCCAAACCCCATTCTAGTTTTTATATTGCCAACGCCACGTGGAAACCTCCAAACTCCAAACACGGTCAATTTTTACATTCAGACCCCAATTACAGGATGGTGCTATTCTCTATGGGTTGAGAAAATTATACATGCTCGGGCTAATGAAACCCTTTCAAACCCTCGTTGGATAAACTCAAAAATGCGCCGCGGTCGTGCAGTAAACAAGGCTGCTGCAGTCTCTGAAAAGTTGACAAGACGAGGGTTTTTTCACACACACACACACACACACACACACTCACTCACAGTCAGAAGTCACACTTCCGCTACGCTACGCTACTGCTACGCCGGGCGGGCGGGCCCCCCAGCCAACCGGGACGTCTCTCGGCTCCCGTTGCAGAGCCTCCTTCTCCGTCACCATGGCAACCCCATCCCGCCAGCAAAGCAAAACCAGTAGTAGGAGGAAGGTGTAAAAGCTTTGCGCACCCCCCCCCCTCCTCTGCTATCTCTCTCTATCATTCTTTGTTCCTCTACCTGACGCTCCCTCCGTCCTTCCTCTGCGTCTATCAGCAGGTAACAGATGCCCAGCCAGTCCTCATGAATATCTCCTAATCACCGTCACTGGTGATTCATGAAGCACACAGACAAATAACCTTCGGGTGCATATATATGCGACTGCCCCCCCCCCCCCCCACACACACACACACACACACACACACACAAGCAGATGGGCCTTCTCAGGCGGAGAGTGACAGATTACTTTGAGGTTCTCCTGGGCTGCCTGGTGAAAGCACCTGGGCTACAAAATGAGGGGGCCACAGGAGAGGAGAGGAACGAGAAACCGGGAAAGGGGGGCCAGGAAAAGCCAGGGGTGAGCAGAGAGAAGATAACACGCATTCACACCAAGAATACAGTGGTGGTCATAATACCTCTCCATTGACTCAGACCACCGAAACCCACAAAACCTTTTCACAAAACGGGGGCTGTCTTTGCAGTAGAAAGACAAACATATTTTTGAAATTGGTGAGGGGGGGGGGGGGGGGGGGGAAACCTACAACAACCAGAATGTGAATTTTCGCTTCATAATCTGAAACACTGTTGGACTGTTGAATGAAAATTGTTGCAGACTCATTCACCTTTTGATCGAGGCTTCTATGATACACTGCGTTTCATAACCAGGAGCTGGTCAATGAACCTACGTCCGCTCATATCAATGACAAACGAAAAGGGGAGTGCGTAGGGGGGGATTTCTGAACATTACAGACACTGCCGACTTACAGAGGACAGAAGAGAAGCAGACTACAGTAGAGATCACAGGAGCAAGACAGCTGTCATTAGCCCTCTGGTATTATGACGTTCATGCCGTGCTCGTCTGGATGTGGTTTGGCCGAGAGCCCGGCTCTAACCATCCAGTACAGTTAAGTAAGACTCGCAAAACAACCCGTCTTTTAAAAAGGCGCTACGTGTACTGTAGCGTTTTCGTGTCAACAAGACGTAAATACATTCATTCTGAGGCGTTATTACAAAGCGGCCTCTGTGCTGTAGTGTTTTTTACGGTGAGATCCACCGGCTTGAATTGGAAGGGAAATCTACTTTACAGCACAAGACAGGGAGAGAGAGAGAGCGAGAGAGAGAGCTCTTCTTCCAGCCAAACCAGAGCTGAGGGTCCTGAAGGAATGGTGTGACATTTCGGGGAAAAAAAAGATAATTCACTCTCTCGCCTTTCTTACCACATCTCCCGAGAGCTGGATGAGAAGATTGATACCACTCTCATCTTTGTACGCTGAGCATGAAGCTGGAGCCAGGAGGCTAATCGCTTAGCTTAGCATAAAGCTCGGAAACGGCTAGCCTGGCTGCGCCTCTAAGGCACCAATTGACCCACCACACCTTCATCTAATCGTTTTCCTAATCTGTACAAAACCAAACGAGTGAAAAGGACATGTTG
The DNA here is from genome assembly GCF_043641665.1 of Enoplosus armatus. Lineage (NCBI taxonomy): Eukaryota > Metazoa > Chordata > Actinopteri > Centrarchiformes > Enoplosidae > Enoplosus > Enoplosus armatus. The sequence continues at coordinate 15,882,499 of NC_092201.1, read as the reverse complement.
CAGTGTGACGGGGGGGGGGGGGGGCGGGGGGATAATGAGCTGGACTATTTTTTGCCTGGGAGGACTGACTTGCAGTCAACAGTGGTTAAAGTAGATATAACATGTTAATTAGTGAGATTTCAATGTGTTGGTAGACGGATTTTTGAACTCGAGCTAGCCCAGTCTTGATACGAAGGTAAGCTAATCTAAGCTCCAACGCATATGCATACTCAACGCACAGAACTGAGAGGTGAGAAATGGTATCAACATTTTCATCGAACTCTGGGAAAGAAAGCGAATGCGTGTATTTTTGCAAAAAAAAAAAAAAAATGATGTCAAATGAATCCTTTAAGATGTCAAGTCGAAAAAAGGAGCACTTCAGAAAAAAAAAACTTCCTGCAGGCGTGGGGCTGCGATCTTGCAGCTAATCAACAAG